>NC_135234.1:110596241-110896241 GCF_051348905.1 Ranitomeya variabilis
CGTGTTGTCAAGGACAGATTGATCCACTCCTTTCCTAGGGAGTGCAGATTTGGGTTGCCCAGGGGACTCCTGGAATGGTTACAACTTGGTTGGCCTAGTGGAAAGGTGTCAGCTAGTTGAAAAGTCCTTAAGGAAACCAGATGTTGTTGCATCCCCGTACTGGGATACCCAAAAGGAGTCTGACACTGAAAAGAAAGGTAATAGAGCCACAACTAGGGGGAGATCGAGATCCCAAGAAGTCACTGAGGGGTTGCCAAAGGCTTCTGGTAAGGACTTAATTTGTTGGAGATGTCACGGTCCTGGCCACATAGCCGTCCGTTGTCCTATCTAGGCCGAAAAGATGGACTGCTGCATACGGAGGCACTGTTCGTATTATGCCTATCCAGCCTGCAGTGTGGACTATCAGCCCGGTGAGGGGCTGAAGGCATATCCCGTAATAATAAATGGGGTATTGGTGTCTGGACACTTGGACTCGGGGAGTTTAGTGACCCTGGCAAGCGCCACACTGCCCCATCAGTTGATCGATGAAAAGCTCTTGGACATACGCTGTTTTCATGGGGACGCAAAGTCACCAGAGTGACTGTAAAATCGAAATGGGCATGGAACCCCATAATGTCAGAGTAGTTAAAGACCTTCTACACCCAGTTATAATAGGGCAGGAGTGGGATTTCAGCCTATTCTGGGACTTATGGTGATAGGAAGGGCTGCCAGGTTACTCAGAAACCGACTCGTTCACCCATGAAGAATTCTCATCGCAATCGGAGGCGGATGAGTTCCCAGTGTGATTTTTCTGGCTACGAGGATGAGACGGTGACCCATGAGGCCGAGATTCCTGAGTTGGGGGTTTCTGGGGGGGGGGAAATTGGGGACTTATCAAATGGAAGACCTTGGTTAAAATGGGCATGGGACAATGTTACTCTGATAAATGGAGTTGCCCAAGAGCGGGTCTTTCAAAGGTTCTACTGGTCTGGGTGTCACCCAGAGATTGTTAATTATTGCCGGTCCTGTCCTGCTCCTGTCTCCCACTTCCACAGTCCCCTAGTGCTGTTACCTATTGTAGAGGTCCCAATTGACTGGATTGCCATGGACCTTGTCAGGCCCCTAATTAAGTCCACCAGGTGGCACCAATACATGCTAGTGGTCATGGACTATGCAGCGCAGTACCACTGAGAAACTCCTCTGCTAGGAGTATAGCCTGAGAGCTAGTCCATATTTTCTCCTGGACGGGCCTCCAAAAGAGATCCTCACGGATCAAGGAATGCCATTGATGTCTAAAGTAATTAAAGTTTTGGATGGCCCAGACGTGGATTTCCTACTTGAGGGGGGAAGGGGGACCCAGACCTCAGACACACATTCAGTTAAAGGGAATCCGTTACCCCATGTTTCGCCTATAAGCTGTGGCCACCGCCATCAGGGGCTTATCTACAGCATTCTGTAATGCTGTAGATAAGCCCCCAATGTAACCTGAAAGATAAGAAAAACAAGTTAGATTATACTCACCCAGGGGCAGTCCGGTACGGTACGGTCAGATGGGCGTTGCGGTCCTGGTCTGGCGCCTCCCATCTTCATACGATGTCGTCATCCTCCTTGCTTCTGTCGCGGCTCCTGCGCAGGCATACTTTGCCCTGTTGAGGGCAGAACAAAGTACTGCAGTGCGCTGGTGCAGGGAAAGGTCATAGAGGCCCTGCGCCTGCGTACTGCAGTACTTTGCTCTGCCCTCAACAGGGCATATAAAGTACGCCTGTGCAGGAGCCGCGACAGGAAACAAGGAAGAGGACGTCATCGTATGAAGATGGGAGGCGCTGAACCCGGACCACGACGCCCATCAGACCGGACCGCACCGGGACAACGCCTGGGTGAGTATAATCTAACTTGTTTTTCTTATCTTTCAGGTTACATCAGGGGCTTATCTACTGCATTATAGAATGCTGTAGAGAAGCCCCTGATGGTGGTGGCCTTAGCTTATAGGCGAAAAATGGGGTGACAGATTCCCTTTAAGATCTATTTCTGTGCAGAAAGCCACCTGCTTCCTGCACTGTAACTGATAGCAGCCGCCAGCCAATCAGAGGCCGGCAGTTGACGTCAGCGCGCACATTGCCTACGCATGACGCCACAGCCATGCGCTGGTGCGTCTGTGCCTCAAATGGATGGAGAAGAGGATGCCAAGTATGGAGAAACTTTTTTTTTCTTTTGTACTTAAAGCAGACATTTAAGGGCAGGATGGACAGGACACCTGGGGGCAGGATGGAGAGGACACCTGGGGCAGAATGGAGAGGACACCTGGGGGCAGGATGGGAGATCGTATGGGGGCAGAATGGATGACACATGGAGCAAAATGGATGACAGATGGGTGCAGGACAGAGACGAAAACTGGGGGGCAGGATGGAGGCGACATCTGGGGGCAGGATGGAGAGGATATATCGGGCCAGGATGGGAGACCATATAAGGGCAGGAATGAGACACATGTTTGCAAGATGTTGGATGTTATTACAGGAAGGGGCCTGGATCTGGAACATTATTACAGGGAGGCACTATGTCGCTTTTTTCTTCATCTGGTGCAGTGTACAAGTTGGACAAAAATTGGGGAATGTGCTCTGTAAGCGGTGCTCTAGATAATTGTGTGTTATTTACTGCAGAAACTAATCCTGGTTGGAAGAGGTGATGGCAGTCTGCGCTGGATGAGATAGAAAAACGAAGATGAAGGACTTCAACTAGAGACGTCACTGGCGAGTCAGTGTGTTACCTGTACACTTACACTATACACTATATACAGAGCTCCTGTGTATAATGTCACTGGTGATCACTGTATTACCTGTACATTATACACTATATACAGAGCTCCTGAGTACAATGTCACCAGTGAGTAAGTGTGTTACCTGTACACTGACACTATACACTGAATTCTATGCACAGAGCTCCTGTGTAAAATGTCAGTATTGTAGTATTCGGTCACTATCTGGTGGCAATATGTGGTCTGGTCATGGTGTGACGGTATTTCTCCCTTGTACTTATTATCATTCAGTCTTCATGTGGTAGTAAGATGTGATATCGTCATGGTGTGGCGGTATTTGTTCCTTGTATGTGGTATTATTGGTAATTTTTAAAAATGTATGTGACTCATTCAATTAATGAAAAATAAATAAAAATATACCTAAAATGACTATTGGGATATGATGCTCAATATGGGATATGATGCTCAATAGGAATTGTTAATGTGTGATTGGTGAGGCCGTGGTACAGAAGTGGAGTTTTTCCAAGTGTGTGTGGTGGTACTGTGGAAGGTTTGAGGAGTGGTGGTGGAGCTGGGGTGGAGTCTGGGCAGAATCTGAAGGGAGCCCTAAAATTTTGCCTGCATGGGGACCTGAATTTTCGGGGGGGGGGGGGGGGGGTGTTTCAGTCCTCGCTCAGGTGTCCTCAACCTGTAGCTCAAGAGCCACATGTGGCTCACGGGTCTGTGATGTGTGGCTCGCGGCTGTTAGCCAGCTTGGTGCTTTAGCATCAAGTGTAGCAAACAGCTATTGAGTGTAGATCTCCAGATGGTGACCTTTGTGTGTAGCCCTGCACAGAAGAGCAGATCTGAATGGGGGTAAGATAGGAAACCCTGGAGCTTGGCATACTGCCTCAGTGTGATTTCAGTGGAAAAGCTTTGGCTGTTATTATATCGGTAATAGGGGACTCTGGATGTCGCAACTGTGAGGGGGCAGGAGCTGGATGTGGATGCTGACCCTCTTTCAGAGCTGAATGTGGCTCTCAAGGTCAGTAAGATTGGGGACCTCTAGCTTAGCTGGATTTAAAATCACAGTCATCCATGCTTATAAATACAACTGTATGCAAAAATAAGTATAGTCTTGTGGAACTTGATGGCCAGGGCCGTATTTGCCACTAGGCACTTGAGGGCACGTGCCTAGGGCGGCAGGATGCGGGGGGGGGGCGCACTTGAGCTAGGTTTTTTCTTTTTTTTTAATAAAAGTCCGGGGTCAAGTGCCCGAGGAGGGGAGAAGGGGAGAAGGATGGGGGAGCCATGCACGCAGGGGAGAAGGATGGGGAGCCATGCACGCAGGGGAGAAGGATGGGGGAGCCATGCACGCAGGGGAGAAGGATGGGGGAGCCATGCACGCAGGGTGGGAGGATGGGAGAGCCATGCATGCAGGGGAGGAGGATGGGGGAGCCATGCACGCAGGGTGAGAGGATAGAGGAGCCATGCACGCATAGTGGGAGGATAGGGGAGCCATGCACGCAGGGTGGGAGGATGGGGGAGCCGTGCGGGGCTGACTGTCAAAATCAGGACAGTCCCGCTGTATCCGGGACGGTTGGGAGGTATGATATAGTGAGGGGCAATTTTTTATTCAGGAGCATAATAATGACACTTGTATCTTTAAGGACGTCATGTGGAGATTTTCTGCAAAAGAGCGAAGAAGATGGAAGTCTGCAGAGACGGCTGTGGATGAGAAAACTCATCATGGGATCTGGACAAGATGAAGAAAAGAAGAATGACTCCAGAGGCGACGTCATCTATAAGGTACCTGGATGTAAATGTTATTTGTGATGCTAACTCTCATGTTTTTATTTATGTTAGGAGCATTAAAGGGGATGTCCAGGTTTGTAATGAGTCTGCAGTCATTCTTTGTGACTGCAGACTTCTGAGTTCTCACAGTGCGCACTGCACGCTATCAGGATTCTCTCGTGTTGGCGATTTACATTAATGTGGTCACATGCTGACTAGACATGTGTGGCCTCCGTCAATGAAAATGAACTAAGCGAGGCTGGGCACATCTAGTCGGAATGTGGTCAGAAGTATACAAATCGCAAGCTTGTGCTGACATGACCGTCCACCGGCGAGGGAGAATCCTAAAAGTGTGCAGTGCATGAGTTGTGAGAATTCAGAAGTCTGCGATGTCAGGATTCTGCTCTGCAGGTTCCAGTAGTCGTCACATGGACACTTCACTCACATGCGACTTTCACACTTATGATCCTGTGACAACGAGCTTCTGTAGCGCCCCCACTGCCGCAGGGCCGAGGGGTACCCGGTACCGGGCCTCTGAGTCTCTGTTCTGGGGTTGTCACGGTGGCTAGACCTGGTCCGTGACCCTGCTGAGGGGCGTACAATGAAAGGTGTGGAAATGGTGACGATGTTATGGTGCGGTGAAGTGCCGGTCGCAGTAAATAACGAGGACACCAGGTTGCAGTCTCTTTACCTCTTTACTGAAGGTGGAAATATGTGCCTACCTTCTAGCGCTTGTGTGTTGTAGTCCTTCCCTGCTGAGCACCACGGGATAGTCCTCACAACTGTTGTGTCTGTTTCTCGTGTTCCCTCACAACTCAATTCTGATGTTCTTCCACGTCCCCCAGATCTTATGGTTAGGACGCACCCGTATGACGGGGAGGCTCGGAGCTATTCCAGGACTCTAGCATCGCCCCACTCCTGTTGTTACCCCCCTGTGTCTTCCTAGGTCAATTGGGTGAGACAGCCCGCCTCTAACTGACTGTCCTGCCGTAGGTTTGAAGTTTGGCTTGGAGCTCTATACTTCCTCGGCGTTCCGGCCACCGGTATTGCGCCTCAATAGGATGTTGCCTCGTCTTACAGCACGACTCCTACTGGTATTCTCCTTGTTGCATTGATCTCGTTTCTCACTCAGCACAATAAACCTCGCTTCTTGTCCTTTCTTAGGGTACCGCCGCTATATCGTGCAGGCGCGGTCCCGTAACGTTCTCTCTGGTTGCTAGGCCTCTGTCAGGATCCCACCCCTGACAGGGACCCCTCTGAATCTTCCCCTACAACACCCTCTGCCACAAGGTGTTGCCTGGTTCCAACCCAGTCAGCTTTCTCCTCTAACTTCCTGCCTAACCCCCAGTTTTACCAGATTGTGAGGAGTGGCCTAATGAATAGAACCCTTAGCTCCCCCTGGAGGCCAGACTGTGAAGTGTATTGGTGTCTGTGATACCTGGTCAGATGAACTCCTTCAGTGCCATCAGACGTACCATAGCCCCCCATAGTGGCGGAGCTCCAATACTGCAACGACCAGGACTCTGGGGCGCTGCACTCCCCCCCGGTTAAATCCAGTACTCCTGGACTGGGAAGAAAACAACAATACATGTCAGCAAAAAGACATACAATTTTGAAAATGCAAGTACAAGTAAACTTTTTAACAGGGCTTCCCTTTATGGGAGGTGGGGACACTTGAACGTTACAAACATGGTTAAATATTTTAAATAACATACTATAAATAACTTTTCTTACCCAACCGGGTATTCTACTAAGTGCAAATTCTTTGAACAATAATTTAACTTTGCCTTTAAGGACGTACTCGCTAAATCCACTAAAGACCTTCTTATAACACATTATAGGCTATTCAACATTTATGCATTCTCCTTCTTCAAATCTGCAGGACCGCCTGTCCTAACTGCTCCAGACCTACTGCCTCTCCTTTCTGTTACAGGACCGCCCCTTTCCGCCCGGGCCTACTGTCTTTCTACTACTATACACAGTATAGAACATATCATCCATCTTTCAGTTCAGGATTACTGAGCCATCTCTGTATGGCTCCTAGGAGGACTCACTAACTAACCCCATCTGGGTTCACTTTCTGTCCTCATTCTTTTATCAACATTATCAAACATTTCTTACAATTAACTAGCTTGTTACATTTAACTTTTACATATCAGCATTATTACTTCTTCTTTTAAAGCATCATCATTCCTTAAGTGCTATCGATGAACATCCCCTTTAAGAGGGGACCAAGTCTCTATGAGGTAGTGCAACTTCTCAAGCTGCAAGTCCGTATGCAGCAAGGACTTCGGTACTGCTTCCAGGAACAGTTTCTTCGCAAAGAGTCTTTTCTTTTATAAAACCAGTAGAGAGCACCTTTAAGAAGGTGCAAACTATTTACAACATCAGTTTTTGAATCATTCACCGTCCATGATTCGGCAGTCTCTTGATAACGGAAGCAACAAGTAGAAAACAAACAAAAGGCAATAGGGATCCCGGGTCAACAAAGGGATCCCTTTAAGAGTTAACCCTGGACGGGTTTTAGCAGCATAACAGCAGAAAAACAATGAACTATTTACAATTGCAGAGTGTTAGGATAGTTACTTGAACCAATCAGGGGGCAGCACCGGCAGAGGCAACCCCTTTGGATATTGCCCGCCGCCTGGTACTGCGTAAGGGGGAGTACTGTCCCATCTGGGGGTCTGCGTACCCACTGTCTTCAGTTCTGGAGCAGCAGGAGCACCACCCACCTGAAGAGGTGCCTCCTTGGCCACGAGGGTGGTTGAGGTGACGATGCTGCATGTCATGGTCTTGACCATAGTGCACGTTGGAGTGACCTCGGTGGTCCTGGTGATGATCATGGGCTGACCACAAGGGGGCACCTTTGCTACAGGGGTCGGCTTCACTGGCACCTTAATCGGGGGTGTCACAGGGGTCTGCCTCTTGTGGACATTTAGGGCAAACCACCCCTTTTACCCAAAGTGCCTGGTGTAACTCACTTCGTCCCCCGGGTAGAGATCCCGGTCTGGGTGGCCCTCTCTGAGATGAGACTCAACATCCCTTCGGTTGACAAACACCTCCGCATACAGGCCCGGCTCTTTAATGAAGCCCCAGCCTCCGCGGAGCTTGAAGGTGGTGATGGTGCCCTGCCTGCGTGGGGCCTGGTGAGCGGCGGGGTCCTTGCGGGCCCGGTCCTTGACCACCAGGTCTTTTTGATGGTAGGTCTCCAGCCCGGCCTGGTACGCCCTTTCCTTCTCCTCCCACTGCTGTTCCAGCTGGGTCTGGTATTCCTCCCAGCTCAGGGCCTGCAAGAGATCAGCACTGTCCGTAGAGAATTGGCTGCGGTGCTCGTCCGGGTAGTTGGGGGAGTCTTCTGCTTCCACCCCACATTCGGGTTCCGAGCTGCTGGCCATGGCGTCCTCCACGTGGGTCGCTTCCTGATCCTTTTCCCGCTCTCTCCTTCGTGGGCGGTTTCGTTTTCTCTGTCTCCGCCCACCATTGAGAATCAGGAGGCGGATCTCGGCTGCTGACGGACACGTCCTCACGGTGCAGAAATATTTAGACTGGGCGGCCATTGTCCTTCGCGCTCTCCAGCTGGTCCACGCCTACTCCACGCCCCTCTTCTTCTCCTGCGCTCTCCTCAGCGCTGTAATGGCGGCGGATTTTGGCGGTAAATGGCAATGCACAGTCTTTGCAATAAGTCACAGTACGAGCACAATAAATCACAATTCCAAGGCACACGACCTGATTCTTCAGGCTTAAGTAGATCCTGTTCGTGACGCCAAGTTGTAGCGCCCCCACTGCCGCAGGGCCGAGGGGTACCCGGTACCGGGCCTCTGAGTCTCTGTTCTGGGGTTGTCATGGTGGCTAGACCCGGTCCGTGACCCTGCTGAGGGGCGTACAATGAAAGGTGTGGAAATGGTGACGATGTTATGGTGCGGTGAAGTGCCGGTCGCAGTAAATAACGAGGACACCAGGTTGCAGTCTCTTTACCTCTTTACTGAAGGCTTCAGGGTCCTCAGTCCGGAATACGGTTAACCAGGCTGCGCAAGTCCGGCCGGTCCGATGGCACCTCCAGAGTTCCCTTTGCAGGTGGAAATCTGTGCCTACCTTCTAGCGCTTGTGTGTTGTAGTCCTTCCCTGCTGAGCACCACGGGATAGTCCTCACAACTGTTGTGTCTGTTTCTCGTGTTCCCTCACAACTGATTCTGATGTTCTTCCACGTCCCCCAGATCTTATGGTTAGGACGCACCCGTATGACGGGGAGGCTCGGAGCTATTCCAGGACTCTAGCATCGCCCCACTCCTGTTGTTACCCCCCTGTGTCTTCCTAGGTCAATTGGGTGAGACAGCCCGCCTCTAACTGACTGTCCTGCCGTAGGTTTGAAGTTTGGCTTGGAGCTCTATACTTCCTCAGCGTTCCGGCCACCGGTATTGCGCCTCAATAGGATGTTGCCTCGTCTTACAGCACGACTCCTACTGGTATTCTCCTTGTTGCATTGATCTCGTTTCTCACTCAGCACAATAAACCTCGCTTCTTGTCCTTTCTTAGGGTACCGCCGCTATATCGTGCAGGCGCGGTCCCGTAACGTTCTCTCTGGTTGCTAGGCCTCTGTCAGGATCCCACCCCTGACAGGGACCCCTCTGAATCTTCCCCTACAACACCCTCTGCCACAAGGTGTTGCCTGGTTCCAACCCAGTCAGCTTTCTCCTCTAACTTCCTGCCTAACCCCCAGTTTTACCAGATTGTGAGGAGTGGCCTAATGAATAGAACCCTTAGCTCCCCCTGGAGGCCAGACTGTGAAGTGTATTGGTGTCTGTGATACCTGGTCAGATGAACTCCTTCAGTGCCATCAGACGTACCATAGCCCCCCATAGTGGCGGAGCTCCAATACTGCAACGACCAGGACTCTGGGGCGCTGCACTTCTCTTCTGCTTCTCTCAGTTTTTCACTGAACATTGAGAGCATTAGGGAGAGGAGCTCGTGGGCACATGACTGAGTGTGCAAATCGCATATGTCCTTGGCGGAGGGGGGGGGGGGGGCACCAAAATGAATTCTTGCCCCTGGTGCCAGAAACCCTAGATACACCTCTGGTGCCCCCCCTACACTACTGTACCCTGTGGCACCTACACTACTGTACCCTGTGCCCCATGTTCTGCTGTGCCCTCTGCAATACTGTACCCTGTGCCCCATGTGCTGCTGTGCCCCCTACACTACTGTACACTGTGCTGCTGTGCTCCTATAGTACTGTGCTCCATGTGCTGCTGTATCCTCTCCCCCATGCACCTCTGTGCCTTCTGCTTCATGCACTACTGTGTCCCATGTATTGTGGTGCCCTGTGCCTCCTGCACTGCTGTGCC
This sequence comes from Ranitomeya variabilis, assembly GCF_051348905.1. Lineage (NCBI taxonomy): Eukaryota > Metazoa > Chordata > Amphibia > Anura > Dendrobatidae > Ranitomeya > Ranitomeya variabilis. The sequence continues at coordinate 110,606,088 of NC_135234.1, forward strand.
CCGTATGTTGTGTTGCCCTGTGCCACCTGCACTGCTGTGCCCCGTGTGTTGTGGTGCTCTGTGTCTACTGCACTGCTGTGCCCCGTGTGTTGTGGTGCCCTGTGCCACCTGCACTGCTGTGCCCCGTGTGTTGCGGTGCCCTGTGCCATCTGCACTGCTGTGCCCCGTGTGTTGCGGTGCCCTGTGCCACCTGCACTGCTGTGCCCTGTGTATTGTGGTGCTCTGTGCCTCCTGCACTGCTGTGCCATGTGTGTTGTGGTGCCCTGTGCCACCTGCACTGCTGTGCCCCGTGTGTTGTGGTGCCCTGTGCCACCTGCACTGCTGTGCCCCATGTGTTGTGCCCAGTGCCTCCTGCACTGCTGTGGCCAGTGTATTGTGGCTGGAGGGTCGAATGTTACTTGTCCCTGCCCCAATGGTCAAGCAACCCATTGCTCCCAGGTCCCAGGCCCTCTAAGCTCCACATACTTGCTGAGTGTAACCTGGCAGCAGTGCCGTATTTGTCACTAGTCACTTGAGGGCACCAGGATGCGGGGGAGGGGGTGCACCTGAGCAAGGTTTTTGTTTTCTTTTTATGCGGATGTGGAAAAGCTGCCGGATCTGCCGCGAATAGCAAAAATCGCTGATGTGAAAGTAGCCTAAGTCACTGCCGATAGTGTCATACTCACCAATGGGGGAGGCAGCACGAAAAGTGCCTAGGGCAGCAGAAACTCTAAATACGGCCCTGTTGATGGCTATGTCATAGACATCCAGGTGCATACATCTTGGGTAACAGTTTGAAAAAAGTCATTTCGTGTGGTAGGGTATATATAGAACCAAGTACTGCTGAGCAACATTTCATTATTTTATATGAATAAGCAGATGAGATTCAGCCTCTGTCTTTATTGGGGCATCTTATACTGTAAATTCCTTAAAATAAACAGGTTTTCTGGTTACCTTTATAATCAAAGTTCCAATACTGACCAGAAGAGGGCTCTATTTCCCTTTTAAAGATATTAGGCTATGTTCACACCCCAATTTAATGGAAATCATCAAAAAATAACCTATTGTAAAAATCAGATTTTTGTGTTAAATGTATTTTTCTAAATGTAAATATTTTTATATAGATAATGAAATGGAAAATCAAAATAAAAAATACTGCATATAACATGAAACCTGATTTAAACAGTGGGTCATTTTTTGATGACACATTCCCAACCTTTAGGTGCCAGATACCACAGAACACCTTTGAAAGCCTTGAGGAATCTATAACTTATCAGTCAAAGCAATTTTGGCTTATAAAAGGAAGCCTACACATTATTGGGTTTTAATGTTATGGCTGGTCTCTATTTTTGCTGGAAACAGAACTAAAGTTATAATAAATTACCGGTTTAATTATTTAGATTTTGTATATCATTATTTTTTTAGCACTTTTTAAGGGGGGTTGCATGTGGAATCTGTCTGAAAAAGACACCCTGCTCACATACCCTTGAAAGGAATCTATCACTAGGTTTTTGCTAACCCAGCTTAGAGCAGCATGATGCAGGTGCAGAGATCCTGATTCCAGAAAATAATTGGACTGCTTGCTCCAGTTTTGATAAAATCACTGGTTTCTCTGCTGCATTGATTGACAGCTTTCTGTGTACACTGTGCATGGGCAGAAAGCTGCCAATCAGTGGTGGGGCAGGGTTATACTGTATAGAGCTCATGAATATGGAGGACTACATGGCCGCAAGTTTATGAGTGATAATTTCCTAAAGATAAAACTGTGATTTTTATCAAAACTACAGTAAGCAGCCCAGTACGTGACACATCACTGGAATCAGGGTCTCTGTCAACACACAGAATGAAGGGGCATAACAGTGCACCAAATTTTTGGCCACACCAAGGGTGAACTGAAGCTTTAACAACTGCATCTGAAATAATTTTATCAGGCTCTGTACCAGTAACAGCTATGATTAAAATAAAGGAAACTCACCTTACTGATCCTCCACTTAATAATAATAATAATAATAATAATAATAATAATAATAATAATCTTTATTTTTATATAGCGCTAACATATTCCGCAGCGCTTTACAGTTCTCCACTACCTGAGTGTACCTAATACAGATTAGGCACATTTTATAGACATTTACAGTTTATTGAAGGGAATCTGTCACCAGATTTGTGCTACCTGTTCTGAGAGGAGAATAATGTGGAGACAAAGACCCTGATTCCAGCGATGTGTCACTTACTGGGCTGCTTGCTCTAGTTTTGATAAAATAACTGATCAGCAGGAGATTATCACTAGAGGACTAGTAATCCTGTGCCATGTAGTCTTCCATATTCATTAACTCTTTATAACCCCGCCCTCATCACTGATTGGCAGCCTATGCACAGTGTACACAGAAAGCTGCCAATCAGTGGTGTGGGCGGGGTTATACAGAACTCAGTATTCTGAGAACTGCTAGATCTGAAGCAGATAAATTGTTTTTAATCAAAACTGCAGCAAGCAGCCCAGTAAGTGACCAATCATTCTGCTCTCAGAACCTGGTGACAGATTCCTTCTAAAGAATTATTGGGATTTTTTTAAATAGAAGAAACTTCTAAAACGAAATAATTTAATAAACCCCAGCAATGTGATAAATGAGATGAACACTGGATATGTGGAGCTGTGTGGAAATGACTGTATTCACGATACTTGCTGTTAAGCCTTTCTGCGTCAGCTGTCTGATGAAGGAGATATCAAGCTTCCAGGTCAGTGCATTTTCCAAGTAGAGTTGTCAATCACCGTAAGATATGATGCCTTAGATTAGTGCAATGCCATGCCAGCCCCCGGCCAATATTAAAGCCAAAAGGTTGTAATAGGAGATAGATATGAGGACACTGAGCTTTATACGTGGGATTGATTCTTGTTTCTACCACCATTTCTATGAGTGAGAGGATTCTCACTGGCAAGAGCGTTAACGAGAGAGGGAGCCATAGATAGATTATGGACCTGATTGCCAAAGCAAAAATAAAAGGAGCATAAAACAGAAACTCAACATATTAAACAGTCACTTTTACACAAATGCAGGGACTTATGACCTTTCAGAAAATCAGCAGCCTCCGTGGAAGTAATTTATCCATTAAACTTGTCAAAAGAGAAGGTGTAAATGGAAACCCTATATAAGAAGTTACGTAGGGTAGTCTGACCCATAGGAAGTAATGGCTTTTTATGGTAGAGTTGTTCTCCATTTAAAGAAGCCCTCCCATCTATAATTTTTATTAAATATGTGTATAAGTGCATGTAATGTAGAGTGACTGTGTTAATATAAATGTAACTGCCTAGTAAATGTCACTGCATAGTAACAGAGATACACGCAAATGTGTAGCTGCAGGCTCAGGGATCTGACTGTCAGAGACAACTGGAGTCCTTATAAAGAAGGCAGAAATGGTTTATTACCGTCCGTGCCTTCTCGATCACTGTACATGTAAGGGGCTGAACAAGAGGGAAGATGAGTACAGTAACTGCAAGCGAACAACACCATCTGCTGGTAAAAAGCAAAAGTAAAGAAAGAATTATAGTAGTAGGAACCCCAACAGTGGAAGTGCAGATTGAAAACGACACCAGGTCAGGTGACATCCGTTTCATAGTTAAAGGGAACCTGTCACCACGTTTTTGGAAGATGGGATAAAAATAGCGTTAAATAGGGGCAGAGGTGGGCATTACATTAGTGTGTTTGTTATGCGTTTATTACCCACCTAAGTTGCCGAAATACCTTTGCAAAGTCTCCGTTTTCGCCTGTCAATCAGGCTGGTCTGGTCAAAAGGGCGTTGTCTTCCCCCAGATTTTGCGTAGTTTTCCGTTGGTGGCGTAGTGGTGTGCGCATGCCCAAGGTCCCGAATCCTCTGCCAGGGGATTTAAAAGAGCGCGCTGTTCGTTTTCATTGGTGATCGGTGGGCGCGGCCATCTTCCTTTGGCCGCGCGTGCGCAGAAGCGGCGCTCTGCTGGCCGCGGCTTCAGGAAAATGGCCGCCGCGATATCCATCTGCGCACGCGCGGCATCCCGCTGCCATTTTCCTGAAGCCGCGGCCAGCAGAGCGCCGCTTCTGCGCACGCGCGGCCAAAGGAAGATGGCCGCGCCCACCGATCACCAATGAAAACGAACAGCGCGCTCTTTTAAATCCCCTGGCAGAGGATTCGGGACCTTGGGCATGCGCACACCACTACGCCACCAACGGAAAACTACGCAAAATCTGGGGGAAGACAAGACGCCCTTTTGACCAGACCAGCCTGATTGACAGGCGAAAACGGAGACTTTGCAAAGGTATTTCGGCAACTTAGGTGGGTAATAAACGCATAACAAACACACTAATGTAATGCCCACCTCTGCCCCTATTTAACGCTATTTTTATCCCATCTTCCAAAAACGTGGTGACAGGTTCCCTTTAATAATTGCCATATTTTTCGAACTATAAGAAGCCAGCTAACTCCTGTGCCCACTGCTAAAGAGAAATGAATATGCACTGCATTCCACGCCCATGGGCTTGGAGGGCAATGAATATGCATTTCTTTCTGGCAACCTGGTATGATTGGCCCCATCTTGTTGCTGGTATGATTGGTCCCATCAGAAAAGATAAAAATATAAAACATTACACTTACCTTCTTCCGCTCCCTTGCTGTGTCCTGCTCCGGTGCCAGCAGCTGTCGGAATACTCACCAGGACCGTTCATCACAGAGAGCGGTGAGTATCCATTCCTCTTCAGTAGTGCGCAGTGTCAGCTGGAAATATTCATTTCTCTTAAGTATCGGCATATGTGACCGCCACAGCAGCAGGAAGCCGCTGGCTGACACTGCGCACTACTGAAGAGAAATGGATACTCACCGCTCTCTGCGATGAACGGTCCCGGTGAGTATTCCAGCAGCTGTGCTCTGCTTGTGAGCGGCACATGACGTCCTGCCATGCGCTGCTTACAAGCATTAAGCAGCTGCTGGCACTGGAGCAGTACGCTGTGACTGCGAGGGAGCGGAGGAAGGTGAGTGTAATGGTTTTTGGTTTTTTTAAATCTTTCCTGATGGGGCCATGGATACCAGGAACGGGATGGGACCAATTGTAAAAGAAAAAGGATGGGACCAATCATACCAGAAACAGGATGGGGCCATTTATACCAGAATAAGGATGGGACCAATCATACCAGGACCTTGATGGGGACAATCATACCAGAATAAGGATGGGACCTATCATACCAGGAACGGGATGGGGCCAATTATACCAGGACTGGGATGGGGCCATGCATACCAGGATAGGGATGAGGAGCCATAAATATGAGGATATGGATGAGGGAGCCATGCATACCAGGATAGGGATGAGGGGGCCATGTGTATCAGAATGGGGATGAGGGGGCCATGTGTATCAGCATGGGGATGAGGGGACCATAAATACCAGGACACGGGATATTAAGTACAGAATTGACCATTTTTTTGCTTCAATTTTTTTTCCCCTAATTTCCTCCTCTCAAACCTAGGTGCGTCTTATGGTCCGGTGCATCTTATAGTCCAAAAAATACAGTATAAAAAAACCTGTGCTTTCAGCCACCATCACCACAGAAGGGTCAGAGAGCGGTCAGATGCCAGAGAAGGCCTATAGTGTGAGGAAGGTCCATGACCAGTGCCAGTAGAAGACCGCAAGCAGCACCAGTAGAAGACCATGACTATATTCAAACCAGGCTCAGGGGGACGATCTGGCTGGTGCAGAGGAATGTTCCTGTGGGCCGGTGCTTTGAGCGTAGATGTATTGTACAGGGTGCGGACTGGGGCCGAGCTTCAGGTAATGGAGTTGGCCAGTGCGACAAGCACACTGTATACCTAGTGACTCGCATATCTAGGTCTTGTGGCCTAGCTGGAAATACTGGTGACCCCCATTGGGCCAGTGTAGCGATCAGAGGTGCTTACAGAGACTACGACGCAGACGGGCTTAGTATTGAGAGTGGCGCCCATTAAGCTGAAACATAAAGGTTAAGCATCACTCAACATCAGTCGTTTTAACTTCTAGAGAATAAGGACAGTGTACATAAATAGGACGTCAAATAGATATCATATTAAGTTGTATTGCTGTGCTCTGATTCTGTCATAATATACTGTACTGACCTTGCTACTGTTGTCCATAATATAGTGCTTACTTGTACAGTATATATATATATATATATATTGCAAAAGGGTCACTGGTAATGTGCTGGAGGGGAGGTACAAGTACTCACTAAATTAGAATATCATCAAAAAGTTAATTTATTTCAGTTCTACAATAGAAAAAGTGAAACTCATATATTATATAGAGTCATTACAAACAGAGTGATCTATTTCAAGTATTTATTTATGTTAATGTTGATGATTACGGCTTACAGCCAAGGAAAACCCCAAAGTCATTATCTCAGTAAATTAGAATACTTCATAACACCAGCTTGAAAATTTACTTTAAAATCTGAAATGTTGGCCTACTGAAATGTATGTTCAGTAAATACACTCATTACTAGGTTGGGGCTCCTTTTGCATTAATTTCTGCATCAATGCAGCATGGCATGGATGCCATCAGCCTGTGGCACTGCTGAGGTGTTATGGAAGCCCAGGTTGCTTTGATAGCAGCCTTCAGCTCGTCTGCATTGTTGGGTCTGGTGTCTTTCATCTTCCTCTTGACAGTAGCTCATAGATTCTCTATGGGGTTAAGATCAGGTGAGTTTGCTGGCCAATCAAGCACAGTGATACTGTTGTTTTTAATCCAGGTATTGGTACATTTGGCAGTGTGGACAGGTGCCAAGTCCTGCTGAAGAATGAAATTTCCATCTCCAAAAAGCTTGTCAGCTTAGGGAAGCATGAATTGCTCTTATATTTCCAGGTAGATGGCTGCGCTGACTTTGGTCTACAAGGAATGCGACAATTGTAGCCCATGTCCTGGATATGTCTATGTATGATGGTTCTTCATAATTTGTAAAGCGCTGCGGAATATGTTGGCGCTATATAAATAAAATTATTATTATATTCTTGAAGCAAATATTCCAGCAGCAGTCCACTCCTTGTGAATCTCCCCCAAATTTTTGAATGGCCTTTTCTTACAATCCTTTCATGGCTGCGGTTATCCCGCTTGCTTGTGCACCTTTTTCTACCACACTTTTTCCTTCCACTCAACTTTCCATTAATATGCTTGGATACAGCACTCTGTGAACAGCCAACTTTTTCAGCAATGACCTTTTGTGGCTTACCCTCCTTGTGGAGTGTGTCAATGACTGCCTTCTAGTGATGAGCAAGTGTACTCATTACTCGAGGTTTCCGAGCATGCTCGGGTATCCTCCGAGTATTTTGGGCGTGCTCGTAGATTATGTTTTAGTCCCTGCCGCTGCATGATTTGCGGCTGCTAGACAACCTGAACACATGCAGGGATTGCCTGTTTGTTAGGGAATCCCCACATGTATTCATACTGTCTAGCAGCTGCAAATCATGCAGCTGCGGTGACTCAAACATAATCTACGAGCACGCCCAAAATACTCGGATAACACCTGAGCATGCTCGGAAAACTCGAGTAATGAGTACACGCGCTCATCACTACTGCCTTATGGACATCTGTCAAGTCAGCAATCTTCCCCATGATCGTGGAGCCTACTGAAACAGACTAAGAGACCTTTTTAAATGCTTAAGAAGCCTTTGCAAGTGTTTTGTTAATTATTCTAATTTACTGAGATAATGACTTTTGGGTTTTAAGTGGCTGTAAGCCATAATTATCAACATTAACAGAAATAAACACTTGAAATAGATCACTGTTTGTAATGACTCTATAATATATGACTTTAACTTTTTGTATTGAAGAACTGAAATAAATTAACTTTTTGATGATATTCTAATTTAGTGAGAAGCACTTGTATGTTTCACTGAGGTTATTAGCTTTAGTGATATAAACCTGGAAGTTTTGCTCCAGCATGTTATGTGCCAGCCGTGGCACCTGCTCTGTGGCATAATTGCATGTTTTATGTGTCAATAATAACTGTTCTTCCTGTTATTCAGCTAGAAAAGAAATCTATTTTAAAAAGGCGCCTGCGCAGTAGCGGCTATGATCCGATAGCTGCTACTGCGCATGCGCTGGTGGCACCATCTTACTGGAAAAGAAAAAAATTCCTCCTCCAAGATGGCACCGTCTGTGCAGTAGCAGCTCTTGGAGATAGCATAATGAATATCTGTACATACTTAAAAAACAAACAAAAAAAACCCCTTCTATTTTTAATAAAGTTAAATTTTCTACTACATTTTGGTTCTTTGTGTACAAATTTCTTGTCTATAGACAAACTGTATCTTCTATGGTTTCAAGCTCGCTGCTGCCTCCAGTCATCAGAACAATACGCAATCAACCAACGATTGATGGACGAGGTGACGGTTGCTTTCACTACTAGGCTAATTATTGGGAAACTGACAGTGACCTTATAATAAATACAGCACCGATTCCAAAGTATGGTCACTGCCAAGCTCCACAATAAGCCAAGAAAAACTACTAGTTGCCACCACCAATCGCTTTACAGGCTGATTGGACACCCGTCACAGATAGCCTATAGCTTTGGGGATGCGGTTTATAGAACAAGAGGAACAAAGCTATTAAATTTGGTAAATTTAATCTGAAAAGTAGGCAGTGTTTATAAAAATATACATAAGATTTTACAAAGGGGACAAAATAATACAGGATGTACAATAACATTAAAAAAAGAATAACCAAACAAAATTACTAAACATAGGTCATGGAAATAGCTCAGATTTATGGAGGAAAGAACCCCAGAGAAACATGGATCAATGCTGCACAGTAATGTACCTGCCTGGTATTGAACGAGGATCATAATTGGCTTTTTATTAACACAAGTTACACACACAAACCTCCCGTCTGGTGACTCATAACAGGGCTTGACTTAAAGGGAACCTGTCACCCCGTTTTTTCCGTATGAGATAAAAATACTGTTAAATAGGGCCTGAGCTGTGCATTACAATAGTGTATTCTGTGGACCCCGATTCCCCACCTATGCTGCCGAAATACGTTACCAAAGCAGTCGTTTTCGCCTGTCAATCAGGCTGGTCTGGTCAAAAGGGCGTGGTGTCTTCCCCCAGATCTTGCTTAGTTTTCCGTTGGTGGCGTAGTGGTGTGCGCATGCCCAAGGACCCAAATCCACGTCACAGGGGAGTGAAAAGAGCGCGATGTGCTGTATTTCATTGGTGATCGGTGGGCGCGGCCATCTTCCATTGGCCGCGCGTGCGCAGAAGCGGCGCTCTGCTGGCCGCGGCTTCAGGAAAATGGCCGCGGGATGCCGCGTGTGCGCAGATGGAGATCGCGGCGGCCATTTTCCTGAAGCCGAGATGCGAACTCCGCTTCAGGAAAATGGCCGCCGCGATCTCCATCTGCGCACGCGCTGCATCCCGCGGCCATTTCCCTGAAGCCACGGCCAGCAGAGCGCCGCTTCTGCGCACGCGCGGCCAAAGGAAGATGGCCGCGCCCACCGATCACCAGTGAAATACAGCACATCTCGCTCTTTTCACTCCCCTGTGACGTGGATTTGGGTCCTTGGGCATGCGCACACCACTACGCCACCAACGGAAAACTAAGCAAGATCTGGGGGAAGACACCACGCCCTTTTGACCAGACCAGCCTGATTGACAGGCGAAAACGACTACTTTGGTAACGTATTTCGGCAGCATAGGTGGGGAATCGGGGTCCACAAAATACACTATTGCAATGCACAGCTCAGGCCCTATTTAATAGTATTTTTATCTCATACGGAAAAAACGGGGTGACAGGTTCCCTGTAAGAGAACTGTAGGATGCGTCTTAGATAATTCTGAGATTCCCAACTTTTGCGATATCTTTGCCCCTGGAGGTCCATGGCAGGAGATATTACCTTCTTCTTTCCTATCTATCGCGATTTTATCCATTCATAGATAGAAGACATGACATAGATATTGTCTTTATCTATCCGATATCCATTTGACGGAACCCTGGCTATTGCCCAGTGACGCGAAATGATGCTTTGTGTTCGCTATTTCATCACATTTCTTATATATTACGTCGACGCCGTTCATAAAACCTCACTTAATAATTTCCATAAGGATTTTACGTTTTCTTTTTAGCTGGGTCTCTTATCTCTATTGGTCGTAAATTTGGTCGTAAATAGTGGTTGCCCAGGCATGTGCCAATTGGGTAGGGTGCCCAGCTATTGTCTGGGAGACACCTTGCAGCTTTTCACATTAACCAAATGCCTCCCAGCTGTCCCTTTAAAAGCAAGGGAGCGCGTGTACTAGGCATGCCACTGAGACACAGTGCGGCGTGCACACCAGGAAGTGACAGGAGCATGTCGAGGATTGCGCCAAAGACTGGGGCAATGAGTAAGCTGGTGTCCCTGCACGGAGCGAGAAGGGGACAGTATCGCTACAATTACCTGTTTCCAAAGGAGGAGCTTGTTAGATTGCAAGAGACTTCTTATAGATTTACAATCATCTATAACAAATGGTAACCTATATTCATCAGTTTGTATTTAGGTGCCATGACTGGTTGCTCTTTTTGTGTTTAATGCAGGCAAATGTGTAGCTGTGGCCTGTTGGCACGGGAATCCGACTGTCAGCAGAGACAGCCAGAGTCCTCATAAAGAGGGCAGAAACATTTTTTTACTGTCTGTTCCTTCTTGATAGCTGTGTACACAGAGCTAAAGAAACTCCGGGTCCAGCGGTAAGGTGATGATAACTGTTTATAGGTAAGGAATTGGAACTACTTGGTGATGAGTCTTTGGAGATCCAGACAGCAGTGCTGTGCTGCCAGGAGGCTGCATTTTCCTTTATAACTAGACCTAATATATCAGCCCCAGTTACAAGAGACGTAAGATGAAAATATAAATATTTCAATATTTAAATCAAACCCTCTTATCCTCTAAAACAGGGGTGGGGAACCTCCGGCCCCAGGGCCATTTATGGCCCTCAATGACCTTTTATCAGGCCCCCGGGCAGATTCTCAGGAACGCATTCTTGGACAGGGAGGTGTATTTTGATTACAACCAGTTCATTATTTTCTTCTTGCTCTGTTAGCACACACACAGTGTTCACTACTGAGCACTGAAGGGCATGCAATGAAAGATTACGTCCTGAAACTAGTGCTAGAGTCAGGATGTACTTTGTAGGTGGAGTGTGTACGGCCCCGAGGGATGGTATAAATATCCAAATGGCTCTTGGCAGAAAAGATTCCCCACCCCTGCTCTTAAAGGTCTTTAAATAAATACAGTACAGACCAAAAGTTTGGACACACCTCATTTAAAGATTTTTCTGTATTTTCATGACTATGAAAATTGTACATTCACACTGAAGGCATCAAAACTATGAATTAACACATGTGGAATTATATACTTAACAAAAAAGTGTGAAACAACTGAAAATATGTCTTATATTCTAGGTTATTCAAAGTAGCCACCTGTTGCTTTGATGACTGCTTTGCACACTCTTGCCATTCTCTTGATGAGCTTCAAGAGGTAGTCACCGGGAATGGTCTTCCAACAATCTCGAAGGAGTTCCCAGAGATGCTTAGCACTTGTTGGCCCTTTTGCCTTCACTCTGCGGTCCAGCTCACCTCAAACCATCTCGATTGGGTTCAGGTCTGGTGACTGTGGAGGCCAGGTCATCTGGCGTAGCAACCCATCACTCTCCTTCTTGGTCAAATAGCCCTTACATAGCCTGGAGGTGTGTTTGGGGTCATTGTCCTGTTGAAAAATAAATGATGGTCCAACTAAACTCAAACCGGATGGAATAGCATGCCGCTGCAAGATGCTGTGGTAGCCATGCTGGTTCAGTATGCCTTCAATTTTGAATAAATCCCCAACAGTGTCACCAGCAAAGCACCCCCACACCATCACACCTCCTTCTCCATGCTTCACGGTGGGAACCAGTCATGTAGAGTCCATCCATTCACCTGTTCTGCATCACACAAAGACACGGTGGTTGGAACCAAAGATCTCAAATTTGGACTCATCAGACCAAAGCTCAGATTTCCACTGGTCTAATGTCCATTCCTTGTGTTCTTTAGCCCAAACAAGTCTCTTCTGCTTGTTACCTGTCCTTAGCAGTGGTTTCCTAGCAGCTATTTTACCATGAAAGCCTGTTGCACAAAGTCTCCTCTTAACAGTTCTTGTAGAGATGTGTCTGCTGCTAGAACTCTCTGTGGCATTGACCTGGTCTCTAATCTGAGCTGCTGTTAACCTGCGATTTCTGAGGCTGGTGACTCAGATAAACTTATCCTCAGAAGCAGAGGTGACTCTTGGTCTTCCTTTCCTGGGCGGTCCTCATGTGAGCCAGTTTCTTTGTAGCGCTTGATGGTTTTTGCCACTGCGCTTAGGGAGACTTGCAAAGTTTTCCCAATTTTTCGGACTGACTGACCTTCATTTCTTAAAGTAATGATGGCTGTTGTGGATTCTGTTTGTGGGCTCCCTCTGGTGGTTGCTGCTGGTACTGGGTGACTTTGGTGGGTTGCGGCCTTTGGTTTCCACCTGTCCATCAGAGGCTGGGTGTTTCCTATTTTACCTGGCCTTTCTGTCATTCCCTTGCCGGCTATCAATGTATTCAGATGTGCTCTGTTTGGTTCCTGCCTACCTGCTCCCAGATCTTTCAGGATAAGCTAAGTGCTGATTTTCAGTTGTTTGGTTTTTTTGTCCAGCTTGCTTATTATGTCTCTATGCTAGCTGGTAGCTCTAGTGGACTGAGGTTCTCCCCATGTGCCATGAGTTGGCACATGGGTTCTTGTAATCTCAGGATGGTATTTTTGATTAGGGTTTTTTGCTGACCGCTCAGTCCCCTTTTGTATCTTTCTGCTTTCTAGTTTTCAGCGGGCCTCAATTTGCTAAAACTATATATATCATCTCTATGTGTGTGCCTTCCTCTCATTTCACCGTCAATACATGTGAGGGGGCAACTATATCTTTTGGGGTTCATTCCTCTGGAGGCAAGTGAGGTCTTATTTTCTCTGCAGTACTAGTTAGCTCTTAGGCTGGTGCGTGGCGTCTAGAACCAACGTAGGCACGCTCCCTGGCTATCTCTAGTTGCGTTTGTCAGGCGTAGGGCAGCGGTCAGCCCAGGTTCCATCACCCTAGAGCTCGTCCGTTATTTATTTGTACTTTGTTTGTCCTGTGCTATCCCTAGCCATTGGGGATTCATGACAGTATAGCCGGCCCACAAAGTGTTAATATTTTGGGCTGAAGCAGGAGAAATAGAAGTGTTTAAGGGAATTTTTTTTTTTTTTTTTTTTTTTTCCCCTTCAGAGTTTTGCTGCCTAGCCCTTAATTGCTGTCTAGCTGCTTCTTACCTCCTCTTAACCCTTGAATGGCTCTGATCTTAGCTGTTTAACATGGATGTCCAGAGTTTGGCTTCCAGCCTGAGTAATCTCGCGGCAAAAGTTCAAAACATACAGGATTTTGTTGTTCACACTCCCATGTCTGAACCTAGAATTCCTATTCCAGAGTTCTTTTCTGGAGATAGATCTACCTTCCTGAATTTCAGGAACAATTGTAAATTGTTTTTTTCTTTAAAATCTCGCTCCTCTGGAGACCCTGCTCAACAGGTCAAGATTGTAATATCTTTCCTGCGGGGCGACCCTCAGAATTGGGCATTTGCATTGGCACCAGGGGATCCTGCATTGCTCAGTGTGGATGCGTTTTTTCTGGCATTGGGATTGCTCTATGAGGAACCTAACCTGGAGATTCAGGCTGAAAAGGCTTTATTAGCCCTCTCTCAGGGGCATGATGAAGCGGAAATATATTGTCAAAAATTTCGGAAATGGTCGGTGCTTACTCAGTGGAATGAGTGCGCCCTGGCTGCAAACTTCAGAAATGGTCTTTCTGAGGCCATTAAGGATATTATGGTGGGGTTCCCTACGCCTACAGGTCTGAATGAGTCTATGGCTATGGCCATTCAGATTGATCGGCGTTTACGGGAGCGCAAACCCGTGCACCAGTTGGCGGTGTCTTCTGAACAGGCACCTGAGACTATGCAATGTGATAGAATTCAGTCCAGAAGTGAACGGCAAAATTATAGGCGGAAAAATGGATTGTGTTTTTATTGTGGTGATTCAGCTCATGTTATATCAGCATGCTCTAAACGCACAAAAAGGGTTGATAAATCTTTTGCCATTGGTACTCTGCAGCCTAAGTTCATTTTGTCTGTGACTCTGATTTTTTCACTGTCTTCCATTTCCGTCGATGCCTATGTGGATTCGGGCGCTGCCCTGAGTCTTATGGATTGGTCATTTGCTAAACGCTGCGGTTTTAGTCTGGAGCCTCTGGAAGTTCCTATTCCTCTGAAGGGAATTGACTCTACACCATTGGCTATGAATAAACCACAGTACTGGACACAAGTGACCATGCGCATGACTCCCGTTCATCAGGAGGTGATTCGCTTCCTTGTACTGTATAATTTACATGATGTACTAGTGCTTGGTCTGCCATGGTTACAAACTCATAATCCTGTCCTGGACTGGAAAACAATGTCTGTGTTAAGCTGGGGATGTCAGGGGGTTCATGGTGATGTACCTCCGATTTCAATTGCTTCATCTACTCCTTCTGAGATCCCTGCGTTTTTGTCTGACTATAGGGATGTTTTTGAGGAGCCTAAGCTCAATTCGCTCCCTCCTCATAGAGAGTGTGACTGTGCTATAGAATTGATTCCTGGCAGTAAGTTCCCTAAGGGTCGTTTATTTAATCTGTCACTGCCAGAGCATACTGCTATGCGGAATTATATTAAGGAGTCCTTGGAAAAGGGACATATTCGTCCATCTTCGTCCCCTCTGGGAGCAGGTTTTTTTTTCGTGGCAAAAAAAGATGGTTCCCTGAGGCCTTGTATAGATTATCGCCTTTTGAATAAGATTACAGTCAAATATCAGTATCCATTGCCATTATTAACTGATTTGTTTGCTCGCATTAAGGGGGCTAGGTGGTTCACTAAGATAGATCTTCGCGGTGCGTATAATCTGGTGCGGATAAAACAGGGTGATGAGTGGAAAACCGCATTTAATACGCCTGAGGGCCATTTTGAGTATTTGGTAATGCCTTTTGGACTCTCCAATGCTCCGTCAGTCTTTCAGTCCTTTATGCACAATATTTTCCGTGAATATCTGGATAAGTTTATGATTGTGTATTTGGATGATATTTTTGGTGTTTTCTGATGACTGGGAGTCTCATGTTCTACAGGTCAGGAAGGTGTTTCAGGTTCTGCGGGCCAATTCTCTGTTTGTGAAGGGCTCAAAGTGTCTCTTCGGAGTCCAGAAGATTTCTTTTTTGGGGTACATTTTTTCTCCTTCTACTATTGAGATGGATCCCGTCAAGGTTCAGGCTATTTGTGACTGGACACAACCTACATCTGTTAAGAGCCTTCAGAAGTTCTTGGGGTTTGCTAATTTTTATCGTCGGTTCATTGCTAATTTTTCCAGTATTGTTAAACCTTTGACTGATTTGACTAAAAAGGGTGCTGATGTTGCTGATTGGTCTCCTGCGGCTGTGGAGGCCTTTCGGGAACTTAAGCGCCGGTTTTCTTCTGCTCCTGTGTTGTGTCAACCAGATGTTTCACTTCCTTTTCAGGTTGAGGTTGATGCTTCCGAGATTGGAGCGGGGGCGGTTTTGTCGCAGAGAAGTTCTAATGGCTCGGTGATGAAGCCATGTGCATTCTTCTCTAGAAAATTCTCGCCCGCCGAGCGCAATTATGATGTGGGTAATCGGGAGCTTTTGGCCATGAAGTGGGCATTTGAGGAGTGGCGTCATTGGCTTGAGGGTGCTAAACATCGTGTGGTGGTCTTGACTGATCACAAGAATCTCATTTACCTTG
This sequence comes from Ranitomeya variabilis, assembly GCF_051348905.1. Classification (NCBI taxonomy): domain Eukaryota; kingdom Metazoa; phylum Chordata; class Amphibia; order Anura; family Dendrobatidae; genus Ranitomeya; species Ranitomeya variabilis. The sequence continues at coordinate 110,621,891 of NC_135234.1, forward strand.
AGTCTGCCAGGTGTTTGAATCCTAGACAGGCTCGTTGGTCGTTGTTTTTTTCTCGTTTCAATTTCGTGGTTTCATACCTGCCAGGTTCAAAGAATGTAAAGGCAGATGCTCTTTCCAGGAGTTTTGTGCCTGACTCTCCTGGAGACTCTGGGCCTACTGGTATCCTTAGGGATGGGGTAATATTGTCCGCCGTATCCCCAGACTTGCGACGTGCATTGCAGGAGTTTCAGTTTCAGGTGGATAAACCGGATCGTTGTCCACCAGAAAGACTGTTTGTCCCGGATGATTGGACCAGTAGAGTCATCTCCGAGGTCCATTCTTCTGTGTTGGCTGGTCATCCTGGAATATTTGGTACTAGAGACTTGGTGGCCAGGTCTTTTTGGTGGCCTTCCTTGTCTAGGGATGTGCGTACCTTTGTGCAGTCTTGTGAAGTGTGTGCTCGAGCTAAGCCTTGCTGTTCTCGGGCCAGTGGGTTGTTGTTATCCTTGCCCATCCCGAAGAGGCCTTGGACGCACATTTCCATGGATTTTATTTCTGATCTCCCGGTTTCACAGAAAATGTCCGTTATCTGGGTTGTGTGTGACCGCTTTTCTAAGATGGTTCATTTGGTGCCCTTGCCTAAGTTGCCCTCCTCCTCTGAGTTGGTCCCGTTATTTTTTCAGAACGTGGTTCGTTTGCATGGGATTCCGGAGAATATCGTTTCTGACAGGGGATCCCAGTTTGTGTTTAGATTTTGGCGGACGTTTTGTGCCAAGATGGGCATTGATTTGTCTTTTTCGTCTGCATTCCATCCTCAGACGAATGGCCAGACGGAGCGAACTAATCAGACCTTGGAAACTTATTTGAGGTGTTTTGTTTCTGCTGATCAAGATGACTGGGTTGCTTTTTTGCCACTGGCCGAATTTGCTCTTAATAATCGGGCTAGTTCTGCCACGTTGGTCTCTCCTTTTTTTTGTAATTCGGGGTTTCATCCTCGTTTTTCCTCTGGTCAGGTGGAGTCTTCGGATTGTCCTGGAGTGGACGTGGTGGTGGACAGGCTACATCAGATTTGGAATCAGGTGGTGGACAATTTGAAGTTATCTCAGGAGAAGACTCAGCAGTTTGCTAATCGCCGTCGCCGCGTGGGTCCCCGACTTCTTGTTGGGGATTTGGTGTGGTTGTCTTCTCGTTTTGTCCCTATGAAGGTCTCTTCTCCTAAGTTCAAGCCTCGGTTCATCGGTCCTTATAGGATCTCGGAGATTCTTAACCCTGTATCTTTTCGTTTGGATCTCCCAGCATCGTTTGCTATTCATAATGTGTTCCATCGGTCGTTGTTGCGGAGGTATGAGGTACCCGTTGTTCCTTCGGTTGAGCCTCCTGCTCCGGTGCTGGTGGAGGGAGAATTGGAGTATGTTGTTGAGAAGATCTTGGATTCTCGTGTTTCCAGACGCAAACTCCAGTATTTGGTTAAGTGGAAGGGTTATGGTCAGGAGGATAATTCCTGGGTGGTCGCCTCCGATGTTCATGCGACTGATTTGGTCCGCGCCTTCCATAGAGCTCACCCTGATCGCCCTGGGGGTTCTCGTGAGGGTTCGGTGACCCCTCCTCAAGGGGGGGGTACTGTTGTGGATTCTGTTTGTGGGCTCCCTCTGGTGGTTGCTGCTGGTACTGGGTGACTTTGGTGGGTTGCGGCCTTTGGTTTCCACCTGTCCATCAGAGGCTGGGTGTTTCCTATTTTACCTGGCCTTTCTGTCATTCCCTTGCCGGCTATCAATGTATTCAGATGTGCTCTGTTTGGTTCCTGCCTACCTGCTCCCAGATCTTTCAGGATAAGCTAAGTGCTGATTTTCAGTTGTTTGGTTTTTTTGTCCAGCTTGCTTATTATGTCTCTATGCTAGCTGGTAGCTCTAGTGGACTGAGGTTCTCCCCATGTGCCATGAGTTGGCACATGGGTTCTTGTAATCTCAGGATGGTATTTTTGATTAGGGTTTTTTGCTGACCGCTCAGTCCCCTTTTGTATCTTTCTGCTTTCTAGTTTTCAGCGGGCCTCAATTTGCTAAAACTATATATATCATCTCTATGTGTGTGCCTTCCTCTCATTTCACCGTCAATACATGTGAGGGGGCAACTATATCTTTTGGGGTTCATTCCTCTGGAGGCAAGTGAGGTCTTATTTTCTCTGCAGTACTAGTTAGCTCTTAGGCTGGTGCGTGGCGTCTAGAACCAACGTAGGCACGCTCCCTGGCTATCTCTAGTTGCGTTTGTCAGGCGTAGGGCAGCGGTCAGCCCAGGTTCCATCACCCTAGAGCTCGTCCGTTATTTATTTGTACTTTGTTTGTCCTGTGCTATCCCTAGCCATTGGGGATTCATGACAGATGGCCACTCGTTTTTCTTTACTTAACTGCTTTTTTCTTCCCATAATACAAATTCTAACAGTCTATTCAGTAGGACTATCAGCTGTGTATCCACCAGACTTCTGCACAACACAACTGATGGTCCCAACCCCATTTATAAGGCAAGAAATCCCACTTATTACACCTGACAGGGCACACCAGTGAAGTGAAAACCATTCCCGGTGACAACCTCTTGAAGCTCATCAAGAGAATGCCAAGAGTGTGCAAAGCAGTCATCAAAGCAAAAGGTGGCTACTTTGAAGAACCTAGAATATAAGACAGAATTTCAGTTGTTTCACACTTTTTTGTTAAGTATATAATTCCACATGTGTTAATTCATAGTTTTGATACCATCAGTGTGAATGTACAATTTTCATAGTCATGAAAATACAGAAAAATCTTTAAATGAGAAGGTGTGTCCAAACTTTTGGTCTGTACTGTACATCTGATGGTGGGTCAGTGACGCCAGCACCGATTTGGCACAGGTTTCATGTGATGTAACAACCTCACGTGAGCTCTGTGAACACTAGTGCCGACACCTCTGGAACAGCCCCGGCAATGGAGGTGAGTATAGGTGTTTTTATTTTAACGGGGGGCAAATATTCAGATCGAGACTGGGTTGTCCTACTAGTGGATGACCCCTTTTCCACCACGTACGAAAAAACCCTTAAAATGTAGCTGGTCAGGAATGGGGGTAAATGAGTTAGGATTGAACTAGTTAACATGTATTTTATGTTTTTTGTTTTACAACAATAAAGAAAAGAAAGACAGTGTTCACATGAGAATGCTCAGGGTGTCAAGAGTCAAATATCCTAAAATTGTAAGATTCTCAACCTGACACATGACTCTGACCACTGAAAGCAGAGATGGTATGATACGTGAGGCCATGCCATGATCAGCTGCAGAATCCACTGATGCTCTTCTTTATGAAATCTAGGACAGCAGCGCGGTGTCACAGATCTAAAGCTGCCCATCCTTAGGAAGAACTGAGATAAGAACATGTGTAATGTGATGAGATCTCCCCCCCCCCCCCCTCTCCTCTGTAAAGCCAGAGGCAAAATGAAAAATATAGGCTGCGCTAGCTGAGAAGATGGAGTAAGATGTCAGATAACTTATAAATGGCACATCAAATAAAATAAGAATACCCCACATTCTTCACATTATTGTGTAATAATAGCCTGTACTGCACTACATAGACAAAAAAAAATAACTGAATGATGCCTCTAGGCTCAATTTACTTAGCATGTCAGTAGGATGTGCCATTGAAAAAGTGTCACTAGGTGTCACTGGTTACTAGCAATACACAGTGTAACCCTTGCCTCTGAGCTAGAGCAAGCGTAAAACTTCAGATCAGTGTCTCATCTTATTGTATGATACAGCTACCATCACTTTTATTTTAAGACTGTGATAAGAAATTTCTAAATTGTACACTATAGTATCTTTACATGTTAGTTATCACCAAAAGCATTCTCAAATTCATGAAATGTGTCTTACTTGTAAGTGGATATAGTGTACTAAAGCTTAAAATTACAATTTATCGTAATGTCAACCACTTCTGTTCCATACATCGCTTGTGATGTCCACCTAGTATTGTCTACAGATGTACTGAACCTGTATTAAAGGGAACCTGTTGAGTCCAGAAACACAATATACCTGCAGAGAGTGTGTGTAGAGCAGTCTGTCAATCAAAGTGTCGGGGAGTGAGTACAGCTTTGCTTTCAGTGTAGTGAATGGTGACTGAAATCACTAAAAAAAGCCGCCCCAATGACTAGAATCGGCTGCAGGGAGGATATAAGTTCATTGTGTACCCCTTAGCCGCTTTTGTAGTAAGACAAGTAAGATTTTAACACTATTTACCTTCAGATTATCCTTATATCATCAAGTATAAAACGTTTCTAGATATAACAGGCTCCCTTTAAATCAGACTTGGGCAAAACTGTGTCTCATGGGCCACAGCCTGCCCTTTGGCTTGGGGGCTATCATACTGCGTGTGGGGGGCTGTAAGGACATCAAATTGTGTATATGTGTGTGAGTGTGTGGTGGGGTGCTGTGGGGGCATCATGCTGTGTGGGGGGCTGTGGGTGCCATCATAGCGTGCGGGGGCCATCATACTGTGTGATAATGTGTTTAAGGAGCTGTGAGGAGTATTGTACTGTCTATGGAGAGCCGTGGACCAGCATATTGTGTGGGGGTCTGTAGAGGCCATTATACTGTATGGGAGAATCATACTGTTTATGTGGGGGGACTGTTGGGACCATCATACTGTGTGTCTGGTGTCTTGCGGGAGCATCAAACAGTGTGATGGAGCCATAGGGGCAATCATATTGTTGGAAGAAAAAGAATCCAGCTCACCCGCAAGTAGACTCTTGCGGTCTGGAGCAATGGCAGCGTCTGTGCCTCGATGCTGGAAAAGTCCAATGAATGGAGAGCAGTCCAGCTCCATGCAACCGAATTTTACCTTATTTCAGTGCAAAATCCAGTGCAAATTATTTAAAATATCATGATAGAAAAATAAAACATCAACGCATTTCAGGTTAGTACACCCATGACTAAGGGTGTGCTAACCTGAAACGCGTGGATGGAATCATTATACATATCAGACTAGAAGAAAATTAAACTTTATGACAGATGTAAATAGCACGAAATAGAGCTAACAATATGAGACCAAATAATCTATGCTATATATTATAAAGCATCATGGATCTAAAAGAAAATACGGTAGATCTTAATTCTGATATTGGAATTTTTCTCATATATGAACAGCTGAAGCTGAGATTTTCATTTAATCCCTCAGAGGTGACTGTACTAATTCTGTCAATCTATCTCCATTCACACTGTAGGATCTTTTAGTTCCAATTCCCACCTCTCCAGAAATCTATGTTTCAGTATCACATGTCTAACATTAGGGATCCATAAGACAATACAACCATTACTATGCTTACTGAATAAAGCTCTAAAAGGTCATAGGTGTCACGGGTGCATCAGGTGTGACAGACAGTCATCCTGGATCCGGCTGTAGAAGGTCATTGCAATTAGCTCTACAAGTACCTTCTTGATTTTTGCAACTCTTTTATGGAGCGATATCCTTCTCACTCTTGGACCCAACAGTTACCTCTACTTTCTGCTGCTTATTAGCACACCCTTGCTGAAGGCTTAAATATCTTCAGCCTCTTCAGCAAGGTGCTGGTGTTAGCTCAATTTCCCTCTGTTTGGTTGGAAGTACTAGCAGTCGGCTAGTGTCTTCTCGGAGTACTCTTGGAGCATTGCTGGCATGATATCTTGGTGGTCTTCTCAAGCTAGGTTTATCCCCTCATTTGTCAACCCTGTCTTTAGTTGTAGTGGGGGATGACTATCCTACATCCCATCCCCTCCCTATCCAGGACCTATCGCTAGGGTCAGGCAGGGATTAGGTTCCTGCTCGGTGATAGGTGCAGACCTATTTAAGGATGTCATGCAAGACAGGGTGTAGTTAGATCTGCCTAGAGGTCTCCACTCTCCCCTTCCCTAGTTTTTGGGCTTCCCTTCCCTCTCACTGTTGTTGTGCACCTTGCTTCTCCCTCACCCAGCGTGACAGTAGGGGTAGTGTAAAAGCATCAGGGGACCTAGAATATTATTACGGCGCACTGTGATACTCACCTAGCTTCCCGGGTTCCGTGCCGCGTTCCTTCTCTTCCGGATCCTCAGCCACAATGGGGATCCTGTTCCCCCCCCGCATGCGTGCTAGGCCACTTAGGCCGCAGTCGCACGCACTCCCGGCTTCATAAAGAAGCCGGGTTGTACTGACCCGGAGGCGCTTTCCTGCCTGGGCAGCAGCCTCTGGGTATATCAGGTTGCTTCCTGCTAGAGGAGGCGCCTGATTACTATTGTGTCCCTCCGTGCTCCCACCGGGTCCACTTAGGCTCCAGTACGTCAGGTCCCTTTACGCTTCCAGTGCACGCGTGCTCTGCTCAGTCCCTGTATGCTTTCAGTGCATGCGTGCTCTGCTTTGTCCTTGTACGCTTCCAGGGTGTGTGTGCTCTGCTCTGTACCTGTATGCTTCCAGTGCGACCATGCTCTCTCTGTTCAGTCCCTGTACGCCTCTACACTGTGTTCCAAATTATTATGCAAATAATATTTCCTAATATTTTCTCTAAATTACCGTATATACTCGAGTATAAGCCGACCCGAGTATAAGCCGACCCCCCTAATTTTGCCACAAAAAACTGGGAAAACTTATTGACTCGAGTATAAGCCTAGGGTGGAAAATGCAGCAGCTACCGGTGAATTTCAAAATTAAAAATAGATGCTCCATACCATTCATTATGGCCCCATAGATGCTCCATATAAAGCTGTGCCACATATAATGCTCTGCACCGTTCATTATGGCCCCATAGATGCTCCTTATAAAGCTGTGCCATATAGAATGCTCTGCACCGTTCAGTATGGACCCATAGATGCTCCACATAAAGCTGTGCCATATATAATGCTCTGCACCATTCATTATGGTCCCATAGATGCTCCACATAAAGCTGTGCCATATAGAATGCTCTGCACCGTTCATTATGGCCCCATAGATGCTCCTTATAAAGCTGTGCCATATAGAATGCTCTGCACCGTTCAGTATGGACCCATAGATGCTCCACATAAAGCTGTGCCATATATAATGCTCTGCACCGTTCATTATGGTCCCATAGATGCTCCACATAAAGCTGTGCCATATATAATGCTCTGCACCGTTCATTATGGCCCCATAGATGCTCCACATAAAGCTGTGCCATATATAATGCTCTGCACAGTTCATTATGGCCCCATAGATGCTCCATAGAATGCTGTGCCATATATAATGCTCTGCACCGTTCATTATGGTCCCATAGATGCTCCACATAAAGCTGTGCCATATACAATGCTCTGCACTGGTCATTATGGCCCCATAGATGCTCCACATAAAGCTGTGCCATATAGAATGCTCTGCACCGTTCATTATGGCCCCATAGATGCTCCTTATAAAGCTGTGCCATATAGAATGCTCTGCACCGTTCAGTATGGACCCATAGATGCTCCACATAAAGCTGTGCCATATTTAATGCTCTGCACCGTTCATTATGGACCCATAGATGCTCCACATAAAGCTGTGCCATATATAATGCTCTGCACAGTTCATTATGGCCCCATAGATGCTCCATAGAATGCTGTGCCATATATAATGCTCTGCACCGTTCATTATGGTCCCATAGATGCTCCACATAAAGCTGTGCCATATATAATGCTCTGCACCGTTCATTATGGCCCCATAGATGCTCCTTATAAAGCTGCCCCATATATAATGCTCTGCACAGTTCATTATGGCCCCATAGATGCTCCTTATAAAGCTGTGCCATATACAATGCTCTGCACTGTTGATTATTGCCCCATAGATGCTCCACATAAATCTGTGCAATATACAATGCTGCTGCTGCTGCAATAAAAAAAAAAAATGACATACTCACCTCTCTTGCTTGCAGCTCCTCAGCGTCCCATCTCGGCGTCTCTCCGCACTGACTGTTCAGGCAGAGGGCGGCGTGCACACTAGTACGTCATCGCGCCCTCTGACCTGAACAGTCACTGCAAGAGGACGGGAAGACGGAGCGGCGCCCGGCGTGTGGAACGCGGACAGGTGACTATGAGATACTTACCTGCTCCCGGCGTCCCTGGCTCCTTATCCCAGACAGCTGGTCTCCGGGTGCCGCAGCCTCTTCCTCTGTCAGCGGTCACCGTTACCGTCATTAGAGAAATGAATATGCGGCTCCACCCCTATGGGTCACAATGCAGTCATTGTTGTTTTCCAGTCATCTACTATTCTAGTATAATTGCAATGTTTTGGAACAAACTGCCTATGAAAACAGTATCTTTTTAAAAAAATAAAAATAAACACTCAAAATGCATGTTCCAAATTATTATGCACAGCAGAGTTTTCAACCTTTTTTTTTATTTTGAACAAAAAAATGGCCAATTGTGAAGTTATAAGCATTATCAGCTTATTACAAAATTAAATCAAACAGTTTTCAAGTGAAAACTTTATTCTAGGTGATGTTACATTTGCACATAGCACCCCTTGTTCGAAAGAAGCTTCTGAAATCTCTCGTCCATTGAATTTGTCAGTTTTTGGATGGTTTCTGCTTCAATTGTTTTGCATGTGGACAGAATACCCTCCCAGAGCTGTTGCTTAGATGTGAACTGCCTCCCGCCATCATAGACACTCCTTTTGATGATGCTCCAGAGGTTCTCAATGGGGTTGAGGTCAGGGGAAGATGGTGGCCACACTATCAGTTTGTCCTCTTTTATGCCCATAGCAGCCGGAGATGCAGATGTGTTTTTTGCAGCATGAGATCATGCATGAAAATGATCTTGCTGCGGAAAGCACGGTTCTTCCTCTTGAACCATGGCAGGAAGTGTTGTTTTAGAAACTCCACATAGATTATGGAGTTCATCTTTACCCCTTCAGGGATCATAAAGGGGCCAACAATCTCTCTCCCCATGATTACAGCCCAAAACATTACTCCACCCCCTCCTTGTTGGCGCCTTAGCCGTGTTTTCATGGGGTGTCCATCAACCAGCCATCCTCCACTCCATCCATCTGGACCATCGAGCGTTGCACGGCACTCATCGGAGAACAAAACAGTTTGGAAGTCAGTCTTCATGTATCGTTTGGCCCACTGGAGCCGTTTCTGCTTGTGTGCAGTGGATAGAGATGGTCGACAGGATGGCTTACGCACAGCTGCAAACCTCTGAAGGACCCTGCATCTTGTTGTTCTGGGGACGTTGGAGGCACCAGCAGCTTCAAAAACTTGTCTGCTGCTATGACAAGGCATTTTTGTAGCTGCTCTTTTAACCATACGCAATTGCCTGTTGGAAAGAGTCCTCAATTTTTCCTTATCAGCACGCACACGTGTGTGCTGGGAATCCGCTACATACTTCTTGATTGTGAGATGATCACGATGAAGTGTCTTGGCAATGTTGATTGTAGTCATGCCTTGACCTAAATACTCCACAATTTGTTGCTTCTCAGCAGCCGACACATCCTTTTTCTTTCCCATTTTGGCAAAAAATGTAGGCTGCTTAATAATGTGGAACAGCCTTCTTAAAGAAGTTGTCCACTACTATAACCTTTTTTTTTTTTTTTCATAAATCTTGCTATTATGGGCCACTGAAAACATCTACTGTGTTTATTTTACCAATATAACCTTTTATCATGCTGTAGCAGCACATCTTTAGTGCTGGATTCAGCTCTCATGGGGTTAATCGACAACTTCCTTTCTCCTGAGTTACTGTGCTCTAATACTACAAGTTCCATGATGCATTGCACTGCTACTAAGCACGAACCTACCACACCCACTCCAAAACACACCCAACCCCTCCCTCCTCTCCCCCCTCTAGCTTCAGAAAGATTTATGATGTCATTTCTGTCCAACCTCCTCTTTACATTTGTCCAACCCACACTCCATTACACACAGATAGAGGGAAAGATAGATAGATAGATAGATAGATAGATAGATAGATAGATAGATAGATAGATACATACAGATATATGTCTATTTCCATAGATATGTCCATATCCATGTTTCTAAACCCCTTCACCCCCTGGAGCTTTTTTGTTTTCGTTTATCGCTCCCCTTCTTTCCAGAGCCATAATTTTTCCGTCAATATGGCCATGTGATCTTTTGCGGGACAAGTTCTACTTTTGAACGACAGCATTGGTTTTACCATGTCGTGTAGCAGAAAATGTGAAAAAAATTCAAAGTGCAATGAAATGGCAAAAAAGTGCAATCCCACACTTGTTTTTTGCTTGGCTTTTTGGCTAGGTTCACTAAATGCTAAGGCTGTGTGCACACGTTGCGGATTTGATTGCAGATCCGCAGCGTTTTTTGCTGCACTGAATTGCATCAAATCCGCAGTGTAGTGCACAACCAATGTAAGTCTATGTGAGCCGCAGACTTGTTGTGCACATGCTGCGGAAAAAGCCACATCAAAACCACACCAAGAACTGCATCAAAACCGCACCAAAAACTGCATCAAAACCGCACCAAAACTGCAAAACTGCACCAGGTTTTGATGCAGTTTTTGGTGCAGTTTTGATGCTTTTTTTGGTGCGGTTTATGCGCGGTTTTAGGGTACGTTCACACAGGACTTTTTTGCTGCTTTTTTTTGCTGCTTTTTTTTATGCTAATTTTCAGCTGCTTTTTACAGTACCAGTAAAGCCTATGAGATTTCAGAAATCTCATGCACACACGTTGTTTTTTTGTTTGATCAGTTTTTTTCTGCTTTGCTGCTTTTTTTGGACATAGGGCATGTCACTTCTTTCAGCGTTTTTGCTGCGTTTTTGCAGCGTTTTTTCACCCATTGACTTGAATGGGTGATGAAAAAAACGCTGCAAAAACGCTGAAAAAACGCATGTAGCATTATTTGCTGCGTTTTTTGTACAGAAAATCATGGCCAGCAGGAAGGGATCTCACAGCCAAGAGCTTAGGGGTGTGGTTAGTGAGGTGTGAAGAGCCATTGTGAGGTGTGAAGAGCCATTGTGAGGTGTCCTGATTGTGATCTATTGTGAGGGAGTTCCTGGTAGTGAGGTGTGAAGAGCCATTGTGAGCCATTGTGAGGTGTGAAGAGCCATTGTGAGGTGTCCTGATTGTGATCTATTGTGAGGGAGTTCCTGGTAGTAAGGTGTGAAGAGCCATTGTGAGGTGTCCTAGCAGCTGAAAATTGGCATAAAAAAAGCAGCAAAAATCTGCAGCAAAAAAGTCCTGTGTGAACGTACCCAAAAAACGCACCAAAAACGCACCAAAAAAACGCACCTAAATTAGCATTAAAAAAAAGCAGCAAAAAAAAGCAGCAAAAAAGTCCTGTGTGAACGTACCCTAAATGCCGTTTTTAGAAATAAGTAAATAAACGGAAAATGTGCATGATTTGAATGGAAACATGCATGAAAAAACGGATTCCAAGGCCGGATTCATCATTTCACAGCTCAGTTTCATACTTTTTTTGCCGCAAAAAAACACATGCGTTTATTTGCGGCAAAAAAATGCATTGCTGTCTATGTAAACGCATGCGTTTTTAAGCACATGCGTTTGTTTGCGTTAAAAACGCATGCGTTTTTATAGAAAAAAACAGAAAAAAACACTGAAACACCACCCACCACCATCAGGGTGATAAAGGGATCCAAACCCTAACCCTACCCCTAACCTCACCCCTAACCGTTTAATGAACATTTTCTGACATAGTGCCACGATATTTCAGTGCCACGTATTTCAGTGCCACGTATATAAGTGCCACGTGCCATGTATATAAGTGCCACGTGCCACGTATGTAAGTGCCACGTATGTAAGTGCCGCGTATGTAAGTGCCACGTATGTAAGTGCCACGTATTTAAGTACCACGTGACACGTATTTCAGTGCCACGGATTTAAGTGCCACCTATGTAAGTGCCACGTATTTCAGTGCCACCTATGTAAGTGCCACCTATGTAAGTGCCACGTATTTCAGTGCCACGGATTTAAGTGCCACGTATGTAAGTGCCACGTATTTCAGTGTCACATATTAAAGTGCCACGTATTTCTGTCACGTTTACGGTTAGGGTTGATGTCACCGCTCTATAGGACCCTCAGTGACACACTGACAGGAGGCAATGGCTCCTGCAGTGTATCACTGAGGTTACTAAAGTTCACTGGTCTCACTTTATGGCAAAAAGCTGCGTGGGAACTTTCTCATACAGCATGCCATAAAGTGAGACTAGGGACTATTTTCTCACAGGGGTGTAGGAATACATTGTGGGGAATACATTGTGGAAGGATACCTTCCTCCCCTCATTGTGTTCCTGGAGCCCCTGGTGAGTGGTTGCATCAGCAGATGCTCCAGCTCTCCACAGGAGATTGTCGAGGGACACTCGTTTTAATTGGATTTCTGCGGATCAGGGAGTATAGTGTTTGTTTATTATTTTAATATTTTTTACAGATGACAATGGCTTCGGGGATCAAAGTGACAAGTGATGGTGAGTATGTAATCTATGTTTAATGTACTGTATGTCTATATGTATGTATGTATGTATGTATGTACTGTATGTACTGTATGTATGTATGTATGTACTGTATGTATGTACTGTATGTCTGTATGTATGTACTGTATGTATGTACTGTATGCGCATGTCGCATGCCGCATGTCGTCGCATGGCGCATGTCGTCGCATGGTGCATGTAGTTGCATGGCGCATGTCGTCGCATGCTGCATGTCACATGTTGTTGCATGGCGCATGTCATCGCATGCTGCATGTCGCATGTTGTCGCATGTCATCGCATGGCGCATGTCGTCCCATGTCGTCGCATGGCGCATGTCATTGCATGGTACATGTCGCATGCCGTCGCATGGCGCATGTTGCCGCATGGTGAGTGTCGTTGCATGGTGCATGTCGCCGCATGGTGCATGTAGTTGCCTGGCGCATGTCGTCGCATGGTGCATGTCGTCGCATGCTGCATGTCGCATGTTGTTGCATGGCGCATGTCATCGCATGCTGCATGTCGCATGTTGTCGCATGGCGCATGTCGTCGCATGGCGCATGTCATTGCATGGTACATGTCGCATGCCGTCGCATGGCGCATGTTGCCGCATGGTGAGTGTCGTTGCATGGTGCATGTCGCCGCATGGTGCATGTAGTTGCATGGCGCATGTCGTCGCATGCTGCATGTCGCATGTTGTCGCATGTCATCGCATGGCGCATGTTGTCGCATGGCGCATGTCATCGCATGGCGCATGTCGTCCCATGTCGTCGCATGGCGCATGTCATTGCATGGTACATGTCGCATGCCGTCGCATGGTGCATGTCGCCGCATGGTGCATGTAGTTGCATGGCGCATGTCGTCGCATGGTGAGTGTCGTCGCATGTCGTGTGTTGTATGTATGTATTTTTTTATTTTTTTTTTACATTCAACACATTAGCCGGATGATGGGACTACTACTGTCCCATCATTGGCTAATGTGTCACTCACTGCCACTGTAGCAGGCAGAGCCCGATGGGACTTGTTGTCCCATCGGACGATGCCTGCACACAGAGACAGACACACACACACCACCCCCCAGCATATACCGGTCCGCACAGCGCCGGGGACCGGGACCGCAAAGCGCCGGCGACCGCACATCACCGGGGACCGGGACCGCACAGCACCGGCGCTCGGGACCGCAAAACGCCGGCGACCGCACATCGCCGGCGCCCGCCCGCACATCCCTGCATAGCCCCGCCCGCCCCCAGCACGGCCCCGCAGGCAGCCTCAGCCCCGCCCACAGCCCAGTCACTCTTTATGAGTGACTGCTGTCTGTGGAGCCTGGGGACACGCCTGCTACTGACGTCACGTCAATTTCCAGAGTCTGGAAATTGACGTGACGTCGGCGGAAATGAGCGGCGGCTGAAGCCTGGGGGTCACGTGACCCGGACTCAGGCACCAGCATAGCGCCCCTCACAGGCGAAAACGGCTAAAGAAGGTATTTACACAAATCATCAGGGGCCCCGGGGGGATACATAGGGGGGTTAATTGAAAGTAGTGGACAACCCCTTTAAGTAGTCTTGCCTTTGTTTGGACACACCTGCCAAACTAATTTGCACAGGTATTTGCAATTGCTTTCAGTGATATAAAGAGCCCTGACACACATCACCATCAATGAGTTTAAATGACAAACAAAAAAATTCTAACCTTATCACTCCTAAACTCTTTGTGCATAATAATTTGGAACACAGTGTAGTGCGTGCCCTGCTCAGTCCCTGTACGCTTCCAGTGCGTGCCCTGCTCTGTACCTGTACGCCTCCAGTGCGAGTGTGCCCCGCTCAGTCCCTGTACGCCTCTAGTGCATGCCCTGCTCCGTCCTGTATCCGGTACCCTCTGTGTGAACCCCGCCATGTCCTGAGTCCCGGGTATTCTCTGTGGCTGGTCCATCCGTCTGGTCCTCTGTGAGTACCCTGATTCTCTTCATTGTCCCTGAGCTGCCCCTCTGGCACAAGCTATTGCGGTGTGTCTCCCTCCTAGGCTTGCCCCTAACGGTCCCTGTATAGGGGTCAGTTCCACCTGGTCAGCTCGCCTGGGAACGGTCATCACCACAATCCAGTGGGTCCACTCCAGGAACCGTAACAAATATTTTTCCTGCATTGACATTGTATTTTCAGGGGAATAAATATAAGGCTATGCCTGGGGTCAAATGAGCATATGTATTTTCTGTTGTCAGAGAATAGGGCTGATTATGCTGATCAGTGTTTGATCAGAGTGTGAACCTATTCTCTCAGAAGAGGAGAAGATGGAGAAAAAATGTCTCCATTTTCTCCATTCTGTCAGTTTGTGAAACTTGGACTGCACTCACATATAATTGAAGTGTGGTCTGATGTTTTCCACAGACTCGTTGACTCGCATGGTCGAGTGCAATTCGAATATTGGATCAAACTATGGCATGCAGCGATTTTTTTTTTTTTCATCGAACCAGCTTGCCCCCAGGAAAAAGTCTGACATGTGCACGGCCCTATAGACTAACATTGGTCCAAATGCAATCCAATGTTTTGTCGGATTGCACTCGTACTGGAAATACGACCATGTGCACAAGCCCTAAGGGTGCTAAATTTCCTCTCTGAAAATTAGATTAAATATCAAAATGGCATTAAGTAAATGGACATTCAAGTGAAATGTGTTATCCAGGATTATAAACCTAAGCTATTTTTTCCATAAGCAGTGCCAAAACTGCCCATGGCCAATGCCTTGAACCGTACCCCACCTTCATGCAGGTGCGTAGGAGCAGTTTTAGAGATATTTTAGACAATATGTTAACCAAAAGTGGAAATAGTATAACCAGCAATGAGTAAAAAGAATTGTAATTGTGGAATCATTTATTTGGGATGCTTGTGCCATTAAATGTATTGTGGATTTCCAATTTGTAATATGGCAGGAAAACTACAGTCTTTTTACTGCCCATTGCTGCCATATATTCCCTATATTGCAACTACGAACTCTAGCCTGCAGAAATAAAAAACTATTGTATATTATGTTTTACTTTTACCCCGGTTTAATGAGACGTAAGAGAAATGATTTTCCGAACTAATACTGTTATATAATTATTTTACATGTCATAAGAAAAAGCCAAGACCCTTGTAAAGATTACACTTTGTGTCCGAACATGCTACGCCGTCTTTCATGTGCAAGTCCTATAGGGCAGCAGGGGGGAATGTTCTGTTATGTCGTATTACAGATCACATTTCCGATTATTCCCAGTATAATTATATATACACATGTAAAGTGTTAGCGGCATGTTCCTGGAACTCAGAATGGGATTGAATTAATGAGAGTGTAATAGCAATCCAAAAGAGGGCAACCCTTCAGCCAAAATGTTACTTAACATGGGAATGTATATTTTACTTACAGATTAGAAAAAAGAATGACTTGCCAAGCAGTGTTATAATAATATTACAAGGTAGCTTGTAGAGAGGGAGGTACACGTCCACGTTCCCATTACTCCTGAAATAGCCTCACTATTTTAGGGCACAAGTGCTAATGGTTACATTATTTCTAAGTTATTGCAGGCAGAATACAGAATTGATAAAATATCCATTAGTTTATGCCCCGTTGTACTCTATTATGGCATGACTCTCAATTTACTGCAATTCTGCAAACCTAAAACAGCAATAGGTCAAAATTATTTTCTTATGTAAAGTTTTTTTTTTCTAATGCATAAACGCTATGAAATCGCTTTAGGGTGCCAAACAGATCCTGAGAATGAAATGATGACAGCACTGGTTTAACACTGCGGCCCCCTCACGGTTCATCCCTACTATGGTCACTGGCTATTCAGGAAGCCATTACACGACCCAATTCAAGTCTCAGAAAAGTGCAGCATAGTCCTATGGAAGTGAATAGGGTCACGCCAAGGGGTCGACATACTGTTGGTGCAACTTGTGCAGCCGCACTGGGTCCAAAAAGGTAAGGGGGCCACCTCTACCTCCAAAGCTGGTGGAATTGTGCATTACGATGAACTATTGTACGGCAGAGGGCCCATATATTGTTCTTGCACAGGGGCCCTCATCTGTCTGTGTCCGCTCCTAGACCACTCTGCGGCTCTTACACACAGTGCTAAATCAGGGCAGTGGCCCCATCATTCTCAGGATCAACGTCAGATGCCAACAGATCACAAAGTGATGGTATATCCTAGGAATATGTCACAGCTGGGAAATCTACTTAATGCACTGGGAACGCTTACAGAAGTTGCCGTGGCTCACGTTACCCATAGAACTAATCAGCTTTCATTTCTGATAAGTAAATGCATTTCTATGGCCAACCTCATTTTGCAGTAATTCATTTATCAGGATGTGTGATGCATGACTGTGCTACAAGTTCTGTTTCTTATTGTCTATCTTAACAGTTTTTAAGATGTTAGAGGGTTGTCGACAATTTTATTATTTTTTACAAAAATTGGCAAATACATTTTTTATTTTATTCAGCTACCAATCCCCTGCAATTCCCTTGGTGCCGCTTCATAGATCCGCCTGGCAGTGTTCATATGACTGCTGCAGCAAGCGATTAGCTGCAGTGGTTACTTGTCTGCAAGAGCAAAACAGGATTTACAGAGTTGGAAGGGGACCTGTACAGCGATACCAGATGAATGGTGGAGGATTGGTAGGGGAGTAACACATTGTCAGCTTTAACCTACTGGAAGATGGATCCATTGGCAATGGAGGGTAAAAGAGGGGGTGGGTCAACATTACAGGGTGATAGCAGCAAATCTGTGCTGCTGATTTAAAAATAGGTTGTATTGGAAGACATGATTATTTCTGTATGTACGGGACACTGAGACCACATTATAATTTGGGAATAACCCTTTAATATCTGCATGTGTTGTTTGGACAAACACTATGTAACTGCAATCTATGCAAGAGCAGCTAGGGCAGGAAGGCAGCCAGACATAGGGCAGAAGTCGGAGGCAAGTAGGGGCCTCTTTCAGGAGCTTGTAACTGGATTTTGGGAATCCTACTGCCTATCCTAGCCACTATTAATACTTGGGATCAGTGGGAGTCCCAGGAAGTCAAAGACCAACAAATAACAAAGTGACGGCATATCCTTCTGATATGGCATCATTTTATCAGCTTTGCAAAATAAAACCTAATGCATTGGGAACACATAACATTTGCCATGGGTCATCTCTTATCTAAAAATGCTAAAAGAAAGAGCACAAAGGATAAAACAAAATTCAAAGTAAAAAAAACACCACCAATTTGTGATGTGAGTGATAGCAGACCGTACATAAACAAGATGCCACCATCTTCTATAAATGTGATGCAATAACCCAGAATACCTCCGCTTTCCACAGGTGAGATCTTACCAGCCACTTCAGGAAGTGTTTTCTTGATGTAACTGACTATAACAATGTTACATTAGTAAATATGAGGGCGCACAATATTTCCGCTAACCTTCTCATAGCAGACATCATTGTGTTCATTATTTGTGGCCGTGCAGAATGGATCCTGTGTTGGCTAAATGAGATGTTCTGTTTACTGTTATGACTTAGATGAAGAAAGATAACATCACATTGTAGGAGTTACAGAACGCCAGGTCATTTCAAGCTTTTTCTAATATTTTCTCCTATATCACTCTTTGTGCTAAGCTTCCCAATGTCATGTTCACACTGACTTTAAACTAGTATACCTGTTCTATGGCCTGAGTTTCCGAACAACTCCATGCACTCCTTTAATGGAATATTATTTTATTCTGTATATTGTCAACATGATTTCTTGTTGTCTTCAACTTTTGAAGAAGCCCTTCCATGTATTTTTTTCCATTAAATGTGTGTATATGTGTGTAATGTAGTATATTTCTTAATATACTCACCTACCGCTGCTCTCTCCGGTGTCCAGTGCCCTTCTTCTCTTCTCAGTGACGTCATGACAGTTCTGACTGGCCGGCTCACTCTATGCTTTATGTATGACCTTGTTCTGATGTTCCATAGATACCTATATAATCCACCATATCTATATTGCATATAATTTGTATTATCGACTGAACATGGTAAAAACAAAACCCAAAAATCCATGGCGGAATTTCACTTGTTTTCACAACTTCAGCACACTTGGAATTTTTTCCTATTTTCTAGTACATTGAATGTCAAAATGAGATGTGTCATTCAAAACTACAACTCGTCCGACCAAAAACAAGTCCTCATACAATGTCAGCAAAAAAATAAAAAAGTTATGGCTCTTGGAAGAAGGGGAGAAAAAAAAAAGCAAGAGCAAAAATTACAGATCGCCCCCAGTCCTTAAGACGTTAATGGGCATTTTTAATTGACACAGATTATACTGATGCACACTTCTCTCTTAATGGAAGTGATACTTTGTTTTATTTATCCACAGAACTCATCAGCGAGATTTTTTAAATTTTTTTAAATAAAATTGAGAAGAATGCAACTGAAAATTGCATGAGGTCTGCACGTGGAAGCTCCAGGAACCCACGTTCAATGTTACATGATCTCACATCTCACAGCATTCCATGACAGCTCCTCATTCCTTCCAGACCATCGATCCCACTGTAGACAACAGATCAGGATGAACATGACACTGTGTTTTGATGCCAACAGACACCATACTCTTCAAGGAGTATGGATGTTTTCTCTGTCACCACCTGTTACCCACAAGATATATGAGGGTGGGAGTGTGCTAGCCAATGGTCTTGGCACAAACTAGCACGAGTCACATCCGTTCTTCAGATTGCTGGGACTGTTACCAGGCTAGATGTCATTAGTAAGTCTATATCATGATCAATCAACCAGACTTAGACATTGGTCAGTAAGTTTATCACCATGTGTTGCAGGCAGACATTTGTATGTGCAGTAACTGTACACTCCTGTGTATGTATATATATTATACAGTCTATATATCTATCTAAATAAAGCATATATGTATTTACAGATATTTATAATTTTCTTAAGGTTAGACTGTGTTTACATATGACGTATTTGCTTTCGATTTTAATGAAAGTTACATACCAAAAATATACAATGTATTACAATATAATGAATGTAAATGGACTGAGCTTGCTGAGATAGTTTTCTTCAAAGGTAAGAAGAGCTAATTTGCATACTATTTCTCCATGGTGCATTGCCCATAAGTCTCCATACACCTGCTGGATCTCCTTAATGAGAACCAGTGCACCCACCCAGAAATGAAATAAAGAAAAGTTTCAGTGGTTTTCAGCGTATGCTGCCGAATTTAAAACCTTTCAGGTCATCCTACCAACTCCATCACTCTCATTCCCTTCTTTTGAGGTCCACACCATCAGGCTCTTCTGTCCCCTCTCCCTCAGAGTAGCGGTCATATACCGGCCCCCAGGCTCACCCACCCACTTCCTGGACCATTTCTCTGCTTGGCTGATGCACTTCATGTCCTCAGAACTCCCAACCCTTATCCTGGGAGACTTCAGCATCCCCATAAACAGCCCCACTTCTACATCTGCATCCCAGCTTCTATCACTAACCACTTCGCTTGGCCTCTCACAGCTCTCAACCTCTGAGACACACAAGGACAGTAACACCCTTGACCTGGTCTTTGTCTGGCTGTGTTCAATCTCCTACCTAAATAACTCACCGCTTCCCCTCTCTGACCACAACATTCTCTCCTTCATGCTCACAAATCCTCGCTCACCCCAGCACCCTCCTACCTACCATTCAGTCAGAAATCTACAAGCCATTAACCCTCATACACTTTCAGACTCCTTACACTCATCACTGTCCCCAATCTCCTCTTTTTCCTGTCCTGATCTGGCTGTACATCACTACAATGACACTCTTAGAAGCACCCTGGACCAAGTAGCTCCCTCACCCCCAGAACCTCCAAACACAGAGTAAAACAGCCCTGGCTCACATCGCAAACCCAATTTCTCCAGCGATACTCTAGGAGTGCTGAACGCTTATGGAGGAAAACTCGCACACCAGAAGACTTCACACACTTCAAATTTATGTTAAAAACCTATAACTCTGCCCTTCACATCACCAAACAGACCTACTTCACCACTCTGACCTCCTCACTATCCAACAACCCCAAGAAACTTTTTGACACCTTTCACTCTCTCCTCGGGCCAAAAGCTCAAGCCCTATGACAGACATTTGTGCTGATGACCTGGCCTCCCACTTTATAGAGAAAACAGACAATATCCGTCAGGAAATCCGCTCCCAATCACCAAGTTCAGTGACTCCCATCCCTCCCTGCATCTCCCCTGGCTCACTCTCTGCATTTGATCCCATCACAGAAGAAGAAGTCTCCAGGCTCCTTTCTTCTTCTACCGACCCCATTCCCTCTCATCTCCTCAGTCTCTCTCTTCAGTCGTCACTACTCACCTAACTACAATCTTTAATCTCTCCCTCTCCTCAGGCATTTTTCCATCCTCCTTCAAACACTCTATCATTACTCCATTACTAAAGAAACCCGCCCTCGACCCATCCTGCACAAATAACTACAGACCAGTCTCCAACCTCCCCTTCATCTCAACTCATGGAGCACCTAGTCTACTCCCGCCTTACCCCTCCATTCACTCCCTCCTAGACCCTTCACAGTCCGGCTTCCGCCCCCTACACTCGACAGAAACTGCACTCATCAAAGTGACCAACGACCTTCTGACAGCAAAATGTAACGGTGACCACTCTCTGCTCATTCTTCTCGATCTTTCTGCAGCTTTCGACACTGTTGACCACCCTCTCTTATTCTCTAGGCTCCAGTCAATTGGCAATAAGGACACTGCTCTCTCCTGGTTCTCCTCCTATCTTTCTGACCGCTCCTTCAGTGTTCTGTTCTCTGGTTCCACTTCATCTCCTTTTCCTCTCACTGTCGGGGTACCCCAGGGCTCAGTCCTTGGCCCTCTTCTCTTCTCCCTCTACACGGCCCCAATTGGACAGACCATCAGCAGATTTGGTTTTCAGTACCATCTTTATGCCGACGACACACAACTATACACGTCATCCCCTGGCCTTATTTCTACTGTACTACAGAACACAGTCCGCAGTCTCCAACATCATGTCCGCTCTATCTGAAACTCAACCTCTCCAAAACTGAACTTCTTCTGCTCCCACCATCTACTAACCTCCCTAAACCTGACGTTTCCCTCTCCGTGGGTGGCACCATAATAACACCCCGGCAGCATGCGCGTTGTCTGGGTGTTATGTTTGACTCCGATCTCTCCTTCACATCTCATATACAATCTCTTGCCCGCTCATGCCGCTTACACCTAAAGAACATCTCTAGAATCCACCCTTTTCTCACTATAGAAACAACAAAAACCCTCACTGTCGCCCTGATCCACTCCCGCCTGGACTACTGCAACACTCTATTAATTGGCCTCCTCCTCACTTGACTTTCCCCTCTCCAGACTATCCTTAATGCAGCAGCCAGGTTTGTCTATCTAGCTAATCGTTACTCAAACGCGTCCGCTCTTCGCCAGTCATTACCCTGGCTGCCCATTCACTACAGGACACAATTCAAAGTACTTGTTCTCATCCACAAAGCTCTTCACAGTGCGGCACCCCCTTACATCTCCTCCCTCATTTCTGTCTATCGGCCTAACAGACCACTGCGCTCTGCAAATGACTTTCGACTAACCTCTGCACTAATCCGTACCTCCCACTCCCGACTCCAAGACTTCTCCCGTGCTGCGCCAATCCTCTGGAATGCTCTACCCCAAAAAATTAGGATCATCCACAATTTGCATAGTTTTAGGCGCTCCCTCAAAACACATTTGTTCAGAGCGACCTATCATGTTCCCTAATCAATTATTTTGTTTGTGTGTAGCCCATTTACTACTTCCATCTATCCCCCACTCCCTGAAGATGACTGGACCATCATTGTAAATACATCATTGTAAATACACACCTGTACTTTGTATCTCCCCACCTCATTGTAGATTGTAAGCTCTCACGAGCAGGGTCATCTTGTGTTGCTTTAATTATTGTATTGTTAACATTGTTACTTATGACTGTTGTGTTTGAAACTCTTAAACTGTAAAGCGCTGCAGAATATGTTGGCGCTATATAAATAAAGATTATTATTATTATTATTATTATTATTAATAAAACCCATAGTTGTCTGCTTTCTGTTGCAGGTTTCCTATGTATTCACTCATTTGGGGGCTCAGAAATTACTAAATTGATAGATCCTTGCAATTTGGTAATCATCACCTTGTTGTAGATTGTTTTATATCACTTTATAGCTTTTCTTTCACTTACTGTGTATACACTGCTATAAATGACATGTAAAAAAGAAAATATATCCTCAGCACACTCTCAATTGTAAGGGACACAGTCCATAAAAAAGACCAGTCCACTGATTGAGATAGTTCCGTACAAAAATTTAATGGACAGAACTCCTTAGGGGTTGAAGATATATATAAACTTGAGAAAGACCTAATCGGTCAAAATATTGCTTTATGTGCATGGTTCAATAAAAAATTTTTTTTTTCATATTTTCTACCCCTGGTGAGTACTGTCAGTTTTGTTTTGTGTGGTGCTATAAATGCAGGGCTGCCACCAGGAATTTCAGGGCCCCATACTGGCAAAATTTTCGGACCCCCTTGAGACTCCAACCCAGGCTCCACCCCAGCTCCGCCTCCACTCCTCAAACCTTCCACAGTCCCAGCGCCCACTCTTGGAACTCCATTTCTGTGCCATGTTCTCACCAATCACACATTAACAGTTCCCATGAAATACCATATCACATACATAGCCATCAGCTTTTGTTTTGTACAAAAGATTTTTTGCACCACGACAAGGTAGACTCTTTTGGCCGGGGCCTACTCTACTCTAACCATTTAAACACTTCTTAAAATACCCAATACTTTCTTATATTTTTCTTTAAGGGAATGTGTCAAAGACATTCTTTTAAATGAGCAATAATACCACATACAAGGGGAAAATACTGTCACAACATAACCAGACCTCATATTACCACCACACAATGACCGAATAATACCACCAAACCATAATCAAACCACATATTACCACACGAAGTAGTAACAAAATGTGCATTGGAGCGACGGGGTCTGTCCAGACTGATACAACCACTTGTAAGTTCCCTCTGCCTTAAAGCCATACAGGTTTTGGTATAGGAATTTGACATCCAAGTTTTAATGTCCAGTTAGGCTTGTTCACATATACTCCTCTTATACCACGGCAGTTTAAACCTGAGTTAGTCAGCCTCTGATGTTTAGCCAGAAAATGTGGTGATATATTAATCTATATACTGTTGGCACTAGAATAATCTGTTTATCCTGAGGATTCTGGTCTATCCAGTTACTGTATACTGATAGACTAATACAGTATATTACGCAAGTGGTTTTTGCACTATGCACTTTATCTGACCAGTCTGCATTTCACTGCACTCTGCTTAGCAGTCTCTGTATTTTAATCATTTGTATTTTAAATTTATTCTAATAAAATGATATGTTAGGACTATACTCTATGAGCCTTCAGCTCTTTTCAGCATTTTGATATCTAGTTCATGAGTTTTTTGTCCAATATATATTCATGTCTTTGGATATTTTTGTTTAATATCCACATACTACCACCACATAGTGCTCGAATAATACCACATGCAAGGGACAAATACGGTCACACCATGACCAAGCCATATATTACCACCACATAGTAACAGAATAATGCCACATACAAGAAATAAATACCGCCACACCATGACCAGACCACAATTACCACCACATAGTGAATACTACAATACTGATCATTAATAAAAAAACCAAACAAAATACTAAGTGTCATTATACAAAGGAACTCTGTATATAATGTCAGTGTATAGGTAATACATTAACTCACCGGTGACATTTTACACCGAAGCTCTGTATGTAGTGTCAGTGCACAGGTAATACAGGGATCACCAGTGACATTATACACAACAGCTCTGTATATAGTATACAGTGTACATGTAATACAGGGATCACCAGTGACATTATACACAGGAACTCTGTATATAGTGTCAGTGTACAGGTAATTCAGTGATCAATGGAGAACATTATACACAGGTGCTCTGTATATAGTGTCAGTGCACAGGTAATACAGTGATCACCAGTGACATTATACACAGGAGCTCTGTATATAGTGTCAGTTTACAGGTAATACAGTGATCACCAGTGACATTATACACAGGAGCTCTGTATATAGTGTAAGTGTACAGGTAATACAGTGATCACCAGTGACATTATTCACAGGAGCTCTGTTTATAGTGTCAGTGTACAGATAATACAGGGATCACCAGTGACATTATACACAGCAGCTCTGTGTATAGTATATAGCATACATGTAATACAGGGATCACCAGTGACATTATACACAGGAGTTTTATATATAGTGTCAGTGTACAGGTAACACACTAACTAGTATTGTCTCTACTTTAAATCCTTCATCTTCGCTTTTCTTTTCCAGCTCAGACCGCCATCATTTCTTCCAGCCAGGACTCGTCTCTGCAGAAAATAACACACCGTTATCTAGAGCACTGCTTCTAGAGCACATTCCCCAATTTTTCCCTATTAATATATAATTAGTTATTGTGCACCCCCTTTACAAATCCAATTTGTGATCCACCACTGTGCCCCCACTAACTATACATAGCCACTTTTCTCCATGCAATAAATATATGAACTAATTAGCACCTGTACTCTTTCCCCAATTCAATACCAGTCACACTCCTGCATCCTCAACGCTCCCCATTCTGTACCTCCCACTCCCCCTGTTCATTATATTTACATGTTTCCCGCTGCCCCAAATCATTATGTAATATCTTCTCTCTCCCACACCCACATTCTATTCATTGTCAACTGCTCTATCTCACATTTAATACATAATTTACCCTTCCCCACCGACAACTTATTATTTTCTATCCCCCACCCCTGTTGTGAAATTGGATTTTGGGCTCCCCCGGTGGCCACTGGTGGAATTGAACTGGTGTGCATCATCCCCTCTGTTCACCTGTTTCCATCAGGATGTGGGAGTCGCTATTTAACCTTGCTCCTCTGTCACTTCCATGCCGATCAACATTGTAATCAGAAGCCTTTCTGTGCATGTTCCTGCTGCTAGACAACTCCCAGCTAAGTTGGACTTTAGTCCTCGTTTGTTTTTGCATTTTGTTCCAGTTCACAGCTGTAGTTTCGTTTCTGTGTCTGGAAAGCTCTTGTGATCTGAAATTGCCACTCTGATGTTATGAGTTAATACTAGAGTCTTAAAGTAATTTCAGGATGGTATTTTGAAAGGGTTTTCAGCTGACCATGAAAGTGCCCTTTCTGTCTTCCTGCTATCTAGTAAGCGGACCTCAATTTTGCTAAACCTATTTTCATACTACGTTTGTCATTTCATCTAAAATCACCGCCAATATTTGTGGGGGCCTCTGTCTGCCTTTCGGGGAAATTTCTCTAGAGGTGAGCCAGGACTATATTTTCCTCTGCCAGGATTAGTTAGTCCTCCGGCCGGCGCTGGGCGTCTAGGGATAAAACGCAGACTACGCTACCCGGCTACTGTTAGTTGTGCGGCAGGTTTAGTTCATGGTCAGTTTAGTTTCCATCCTTCCAAGAGCTAGTACTTATGTTTGCTGGGCTATGTTCTCTTGCCATTGAGAACCATAACAGTTTGACCGGCCCAAAAGGGGTTAAATTAATTGACAGAGAAAGGAGAGAAAAGAGAAGTCTGCTGAAGATTTTTATTTTTTTTTCCCTTCCCTTCCCTTCAGTTCTGAGTGTGCTTGTAATTGAATCTCTTGCAAGTCTGCCTATATTGCAGCCTTTCTCTCTCTCTCTCTCCTTCTAATCCTGGAATGGCTCTGTGTTCACCTGTTTAAAATGGATATTCAGAGTTTAGCTGCAGGTTTGAATAATCTCACCACGAAAGTTCAAAATTTACAAGATTTTGTTGTTCATGTTCCTATATCTGAACCTAGAATTCCTTTGCCTGAATTTTTCTCGGGGAATAGATCTTGCTTTCAAAATTTCAAAAATAATTGCAAGTTGTTTTTGTCCCTGAAATCTCGCTCTGCTGGAGATCCTGCTCAGCAGGTCAGGATTGTGATTTCCTTGCTCCGGGGCGACCCTCAGGATTGGGCTTTTGCATTGGCTCCAGGGGATCCTGCGTTGCTCAATGTGGATGCGTTTTTTCTGGCCTTGGGGTTGCTTTATGAGGAACCTCAGTTAGAGCTTCAGGCGGAAAAGGCCTTGATGTCCCTATCTCAGGGGCAAGACGAAGCTGAAATATACTGCCAGAAATTCCGTAAATGGGCTGTGCTTACTCAGTGGAATGAGTGCGCCCTGGCGGCGAATTTCAGAGAGGGTCTCTCTGATGCCATTAAGGATGTTATGGTGGGGTTCCCTGTGCCTGCGGGTCTGAATGAGTCCATGACAATGGCTATCCAGATCGATAGGCGTCTGCGGGAGCGCAAACCTGTGCACTATTTGGCGGTGTCTACTGAAAAGACGCCAGAGAATATGCAATGTGATAGAATTCTGTCCAGAAGTGAACGGCAGAATTTAAGACGAAAAAATGGGTTGTGCTTCTATTGCGGTGATTCAACTCATGTTATATCAGCATGCTCTAAGCGTACTAAGAAGCTTGATAAGTCTGTTTCAATTGGCACTTTACAGTCTAAGTTTATTCTATCTGTGACCCTGATTTGTTCTTTATCATCTATTACCGCGGATGCCTATGTCGACTCTGGCGCCGCTTTGAGTCTTATGGATTGGTCCTTTGCCAAACGCTGTGGGTATGATTTGGAGCCTCTTGAAACTCCTATACCCCTGAAGGGGATTGACTCCACCCCATTGGCTAGTAATAAACCACAATACTGGACACAAGTAACTATGCGGATTAATCCGGATCATCAGGAGATTATTCGCTTTCTTGTGCTGTATAACCTACATGATGTGTTGGTGCTTGGATTGCCATGGCTGCAATCTCATAACCCAGTCCTTGACTGGAAAGCTATGTCTGTGTTAAGCTGGGGATGTAAGGGGACGCATGGGGACGTACCTGTGGTTTCCATTTCATCATCTATTCCCTCTGAGATTCCTGAATTCTTGACTGAATATCGTGACGTTTTTGAAGAACCTAAGCTTGGTTCATTACCTCCGCACCGGGAGTGCGATTGTGCCATAGATTTGATTCCGGGTAGTAAATACCCTAAGGGTCGTTTATTTAATCTGTCTGTGCCTGAACATGCTGCTATGCGAGAATATATAAAGGAGTCCTTGGAAAAGGGACATATTCGTCCTTCGTCATCTCCCTTAGGAGCCGGTTTTTTCTTTGTGGCTAAGAAAGATGGCTCTTTAAGACCGTGTATTGATTATCGGCTTTTGAATAAAATCACGGTTAAATATCAATATCCGTTGCCACTGCTGACTGATTTGTTTGCTCGCATAAAGGGGGCCAAGTGGTTCTCTAAGATAGATCTCCGTGGGGCGTATAATTTGGTGCGAATTAAGCAGGGGGATGAGTGGAAGACCGCATTTAATACGCCCGAGGGCCACTTTGAGTATTTGGTGTTGCCTTTTGGTCTTTCTAATGCCCCTTCAGTCTTTCGGTCCTTTATGCATGACATTTTCCGTGATTATTTGGATAAATTTATGATTGTGTATCTGGATGATATTTTGATTTTTTCGGATGACTGGGACTCTCATGTCCAGCAGGTCAGGAGGGTTTTTCAGGTTTTGCGGTCTAATTCCTTGTGTGTGAAGGGTTCTAAGTGCGTTTTTGGGGTACAAAAGATTTCCTTTTTGGGATATATTTTTTCCCCCTCTTCCATCGAGATGGATCCTGTCAAGGTTCAGGCTATTTGTGATTGGACGCAACCCTCTTCTCTTAAGAGTCTTCAGAAATTTTTGGGCTTTGCTAACTTTTATCGTCGATTTATTGCTGGTTTTTCTGATGTTGTTAAACCATTGACTGATTTGACTAAGAAGGGTGCTGATGTTGCTGATTGGTCCCCTGCTGCTGTGGAGGCCTTTCGGGAGCTTAAGCGCCGCTTTTCTTCCGCCCCTGTGTTGCGTCAGCCTGATGTTGCTCTTCCTTTTCAGGTTGAGGTCGACGCTTCTGAAATCGGAGCTGGGGCAGTTTTGTCGCAGAGAAGTTCCGATTGTTCCGTGATGAGACCTTGTGCCTTTTTCTCGCGTAAATTTTCGCCCGCCGAGCGGAATTATGATGTTGGGAATCGGGAGCTTTTGGCCATGAAGTGGGCTTTTGAGGAGTGGCGTCATTGGCTTGAGGGGGCTAGACATCAGGTGGTGGTATTGACTGACCACAAAAATCTAATTTATCTTGAGTCCGCCAGACGCCTGAATCCTAGACAGGCGCGCTGGTCGTTGTTTTTCTCTCGGTTTAATTTTGTGGTGTCCTACCTGCCGGGTTCTAAGAATGTTAAGGCGGATGCCCTTTCTAGGAGTTTTGAGCCTGACTCCCCTGGTAACTCTGAACCTACAGGTATCCTTAAGGATGGAGTGATATTGTCTGCCGTTTCTCCAGACCTGCGGCGGGCCTTGCAGGAGTTTCAGGCGGATAGACCTGATCGTTGCCCACCTGGTAGACTGTTTGTTCCTGATGATTGGACCAGTAAAGTCATTTCTGAGGTTCATTCTTCTGCGTTGACAGGTCATCCTGGAATCTTTGGTACCAGGGATTTGGTGGCAAGGTCCTTCTGGTGGCCTTCCCTGTCTCGAGATGTGCGAGGCTTTGTGCAGTCTTGTGACGTTTGTGCTCGGGCCAAGCCTTGTTGTTCTCGGGCTAGTGGATTGTTGTTGCCCTTGCCTATCCCGAAGAGGCCCTGGACGCACATCTCTATGGATTTTATTTCGGATCTTCCTGTTTCTCAGAAGATGTCTGTCATCTGGGTGGTGTGTGACCGTTTCTCTAAGATGGTCCATTTGGTTCCCCTGCCTAAGTTGCCTTCTTCTTCCAAGTTGGTCCCTCTGTTTTTTCAAAATGTGGTCCGTTTGCATGGTATTCCGGAGAATATCGTTTCTGAAAGAGGAACCCAATTCGTGTCTAGATTTTGGCGAGCATTCTGTGCTAGGATGGGCATAGATTTGTCTTTCTCGTCTGCTTTC
The DNA here is from genome assembly GCF_051348905.1 of Ranitomeya variabilis. NCBI lineage: Eukaryota > Metazoa > Chordata > Amphibia > Anura > Dendrobatidae > Ranitomeya > Ranitomeya variabilis. The sequence goes on from NC_135234.1 coordinate 110,651,351, forward strand.
CATCCTCAGACTAATGGCCAGACCGAGCGGATGAATCAGACCTTGGAGACATATTTGAGGTGTTTTGTGTCTGCAGATCAGGATGATTGGGTTGCTTTTTTGCCTTTAGCGGAGTTTGCCCTCAATAATCGGGCCAGCTCTGCCACCTTGGTGTCTCCTTTTTTCTGTAATTCGGGGTTTCATCCTCGATTTTCTTCTGGTCAGGTGGAATCTTCGGATTGTCCTGGAGTGGATGCTGTGGTGGAGAGGTTGCATCAGATTTGGGGGCAGGTAGTGGACAATTTGAAGTTGTCCCAGGAGAAGACTCAGCTTTTTGCCAACCGCCGGCGTCAGGTTGGTCCTCGGCTTTGTGTTGGGGACTTGGTGTGGTTGTCTTCTCGTTTTGTCCCTATGAGGGTTTCTTCTCCTAAGTTTAAGCCTCGGTTCATCGGCCCGTACAAGATATTGGAGATTCTTAACCCTGTGTCCTTCCGTTTGGACCTCCCTGCATCTTTTTCTATTCATAATGTTTTTCATCGGTCATTGTTGCGCAGGTATGAGGTACCGGTTGTGCCTTCCGTTGAGCCTCCTGCTCCGGTGTTGGTTGAGGGCGAGTTGGAGTACGTTGTGGAAAAAATCTTGGACTCCCGTGTTTCCAGACGGAAACTCCAGTATCTGGTCAAATGGAAGGGATACGGTCAGGAGGATAATTCTTGGGTGACTGCCTCTGATGTTCATGCCTCCGATCTGGTCCGTGCCTTTCATAGGGCTCATCCTGATCGCCCTGGTGGTTCTGGTGAGGGTTCGGTGCCCCCTCCTTGAGGGGGGGGTACTGTTGTGAAATTGGATTTTGGGCTCCCCCGGTGGCCACTGGTGGAATTGAACTGGTGTGCATCATCCCCTCTGTTCACCTGTTTCCATCAGGATGTGGGAGTCGCTATTTAACCTTGCTCCTCTGTCACTTCCATGCCGGTCAACATTGTAATCAGAAGCCTTTCTGTGCATGTTCCTGCTGCTAGACAACTCCCAGCTAAGTTGGACTTTAGTCCTCGTTTGTTTTTGCATTTTGTTCCAGTTCACAGCTGTAGTTTCGTTTCTGTGTCTGGAAAGCTCTTGTGATCTGAAATTGCCACTCTGATGTTATGAGTTAATACTAGAGTCTTAAAGTAATTTCAGGATGGTATTTTGAAAGGGTTTTCAGCTGACCATGAAAGTGCCCTTTCTGTCTTCCTGCTATCTAGTAAGCGGACCTCAATTTTGCTAAACCTATTTTCATACTACGTTTGTCATTTCATCTAAAATCACCGCCAATATTTGTGGGGGCCTCTGTCTGCCTTTCGGGGAAATTTCTCTAGAGGTGAGCCAGGACTATATTTTCCTCTGCCAGGATTAGTTAGTCCTCCGGCCGGCGCTGGGCGTCTAGGGATAAAACGCAGGCTACGCTACCCGGCTACTGTTAGTTGTGCGGCAGGTTTAGTTCATGGTCAGTTTAGTTTCCATCCTTCCAAGAGCTAGTACTTATGTTTGCTGGGCTATGTTCTCTTGCCATTGAGAACCATAACACACCCCCAATTCATCATCATTTGTTGTCCCCCTACCCTCCACTCATCATAATTTACTGTCCCAATCCCCGAGTCTCAATATACCATCATTTACTTCCCCCACCCTCAAAATTCATAATTATTTGCTCTCCCCAAGCCCCCAAGTCATCATTTGCTCCCCCCACCCCATCTTCAATTCATCATTTGCTCTCCCCACCCCAAACCTTTAATTCATTATTTGTTGTCCCTGTCCCCCACCCTCAATTCATAATTTGCTCTCCCCCATCCCCCACCTTCAATTCATCATTTGCTGTCCCCATCCCCATCCTCATTTCATCAATTGCTGTCCTCCATCCCCTACCCTTAATTCATCATTTGCTCTCCCCCGGTCCCCCATCCTCAATTCATCATTTGCTGTCCTCCGTCCCTCACCAATAATTCATCATTTTCTGTCCCCCAATCCTAATTCATCATTTTTTGCACTCCCTCACCTCAATACATCATTATTCTCTATACCCCGTCCCAAACCCACATTTCAGCATAATTTTCTCCCCCCCAAGCCCATTTAATTCATTTTGTTTATAAAAAATAAAAAAAGTTTTTCATGCTTCTTTTCATACGATTCCCTGCAGACGTAGCTCTGCTTCTGGTGTCCTGGTGACGGCGAGTGGCGGGCATACATGATGATGTCGTTGCATATGTGCTGTCACCAGATGTCACAGAAAAGATGGAGGGAGATGTGCAGCTGTTCAGTTTTGATGGCCATGGAGCTCCGGGAAAGTTCCCGGCGCCAAGATGTAAGCAGCCCTTTATTATACCTTTGGCGTGGTGAGCAGAAGAAAAAAAAGGGGGCTCCCCTCTGTACTTCTGCTCACCGTGCCACATACAGCAATAAGGGCAGTAATGTATAAATTACAGTCTACACCTCACTGACAAATTGTTGGTAGATTGTTGGTAGATTAAGCTCTTATTCTTATGTCCGTGATTTTTATCATATGTAAAAACACGAACAGGCTAAGTACACATCTGCGTTTGGCAGCCCTGTGTAGGGCTTCGTACTTTTTCCCTTCATATCCGCACAGGTGCGCATGCACCCTGCGTACCTATCCTTAACATTGGGTATGTAGGGACATGCGTTTGTCTGCGGATGCATCCGCACGCGTCGTTTTGGCGTGCCACCAACCGCACGGGAACGCAACATGTTGCGTTCGGCGGCACGTCAAAACAACGCACGTGGATACATCCGCAGACAAACGCATGTCCCTGCATACCCAATGTTAAAGATAGGTACGCAGTACGCATGCGCAGCTGTGCGGATATGAAGGGAAAAAGTACGCACCCCTACGCAGGGCTGCCGAACGCAAATGTGAAACCAGCCTCAGTGATTGGTCAGTGTTTCTATTTTTACCATCAGTGTTTTAGCAGTGATTTTTCACTTATGAAAAGAAAAATTGAAAAGTTTCTCCTATCCATTAAAGTGCAAATCATGGACATCACATAGCTGGCACATGGATGAAATTTGTGTAATGTCCATAATTTTCATTGACCATTGCATGTGATTTTGATCAAAGGATCAAAAATTGACATGCCTCCAGGAATTTTTTGCAGACCACTTAGTCCATGAAAAACACGGACATATGCACAGACCCATAGACTATAGAGGATATGTGTTCTATCCATGAAAATTACATATACAGTACAATATGTACTTAACTCATGGACATCTCGTCTTATATACCTGTACTATAGGATCCGTGTCAACGCTTACTCGAAAACTTTCTCCATTAAAGCTTTTGGAGTGTGTCTGTGGAAAATTACAATTGCAATCAAAATTATTGAACTTCCATTGCAAATTAGTTTTATTAGCAAAATTTATAAACGTTCTGCTGTTTGCAATAAACCAATCAAACAAGAACAATTGAAATTGTTCAGCATAACTAATATAACAAGTGGTGACTCCAAATTCAAAACTCAAAGATTCATCCTTTGGATGTTTTTTTACATCACTTTCCTTTTTTGTCTTGTGTACCAATTGCCGTTTTGGCAGCTAACTTCATCAAAATCGAGCACGCGATTCATGAAATTGAGGCAAAGTAAAACATGGGCTTTTTTCCTGTCTTGAACTGTTTTTGCGACTTTTGGTGACAAATGTAGCAAATATTGCACTAAAATACTGGCTGTCTTCAAGAAATCGCCAAGGGAGGACTGAAGAGAAGTTACGATTTTTTAAAAAGTTGCAATTGATGAATGGGGATAAAATATCCGGAATTGTTAGCCTCCATCCACAGTACAGAAAATAAAACAAACAAACAGGCTAACACATAAAATAGGCTTAAAAAATGGAGCAAATAATATAATGAGTTGGGTGCAAACAAAAAAAGTACAAAAAAGGCAAGAAGGCAGGATAAGTAACATTTCTCGGAGGCGCACTCCACTGATAAGATGCGCCAAATTCATTAAGTACTGTGCGCCATTTCCTCCTCCTCCCTCTCTTGCTCCTCCTCTTCAGCCCATCCATGCTGAACAGTAGCTCTGTAGCACAGGCCACCATCTCCTATTCCTCCTCCTCATTATCATCCAATCCGCTCTGAGAAGATGAGATGGAGCTGAGCTGGGTAGTATCACCCTGTGTACTCTCTTCTTCCATCTCCACCTGGAGCTGAGCTGGGTAGTATCACCTTGTGTACTTTCTTCTTCCATCTCCACCTGGTCCATATGCAAAGCTTCCTCTTTAATTGTGAGCAGCAAGTGTTTGACACAGAAGCTGTATGGTTACCCTGATTATGGCATCATCGCCGCTCACCATCTTGGTTTATTAATCAAAGTTTTGTAGAACCTCACAGATGTCAAACATCCATGCCCACTAGTCAGTTGTTATGTGTGGAGGCTGACGGGAATACCAATGGGCCTATTATAGCTGGAATTCAACTACTCTGCTGCTCACAAAACCTTACCAACATGTGTAATGTGAAGTTCCAGGGCGTGGTCACGTTGCACACCAATCAGTGAACTGCCACTTGCAAGCGCTGCTGCAGCAATGCCAAGCCAGCGGCAACTGTTCCTGACTTGAGGAAATTAGTGCAAATGTGGCGTACCATCACAAGTAGCTCAGGCAAATCTGGGCAGGTTTTTCAGAAACCACTGAACCACTAAGTTAAGCACATAGGCCAGGCATGGTTTGTGTGCGAGCTTGCCAAGCTTCCGAGCCGCCTCCAGGTTACGGTCATTATCACATACAATCATGCCTGGTTGTAGGCTCAGCGTCTAGAGCCACATATCTGTCTGGTCTGTTACACCTTTCCCGTAGACCTGTAGAAGCGCAATACAGCGCGAAACAGCCTTCGCCTTTGCACTCTCTAGCCCCCACCTGCCTGAGATGTTTGAAACATTTTTTGGACCAATAAAGTTTAGACTTTATTCCGGTGAGTGCCAACTCTTTTCATTTCATTTGGATTATGCACTTTGCTCTGGTGTGCACCTGAAGAAAAAAAGGTTTTATGCCTGCGACATTTTTGATCAGCTGTATCACCAGTGGTGCTCGGCTTTCTCTATTTCTGTGAACACCTAACCCTTGGCCTGGGGACTTGATGCGTATGAGTACTCTGGTGAATAGGTGAGTGCCTTCTCCCTCTGGCCACCATAGTGCCTCTTCCTGCCTGTTGCGGTGCTGTGATCCCTCCCCCACTGCACTGCTGTCCTTGCTCAACATTGGAACCTTCCCAGGTAGGGTCAGTGGCGTCATTGTCAACCACCTCGTCTTCCACTTCCCCACTCTGGTCCTCATGACTTGTTGACTTAACATCACTTGATGGCAACTATGTCTCATCATGTACCTCATAAGACACCAATTGCCATTCTCCACCGTCATCTTCTTTTGACCATGGCTGCTCAAATATTCAGGCATCACTACACACAATCTCCTCATGTCCCTTTTGAAACCTGCAGGGCCAGAGGCCAGAATCAATGGAAGTGTAAAGAGCTCCTCGAAATGTCTGAGTTTGTGATCACTTGTCTCCTGGGACTCGCCGTTGTAGGAGGAAGGAGAATCGGTGAGAATTATATGATCCAGAATCTTGGCTAGTGAGACTGGACTGTGAGGAAGACAGGGTGGTGCTGCAAAACATACTGGAAGCATTATCTGCCATCCAACCGACCACCTGTTCGCACTGTTCTGGCTTCAAGAGTGGTGTCCCACGTCCTCTTGTAAAGTGGGAAAGGAAGTTAGGTCTCTTGGATAAGCATGTTTGTTGTACTTCCGCTGCACAGTTTAAGGTAGCCCATGACCTCGGCCTCTGCGTGCATCATCAGCAGCACATCTATTTCCCCTTCCCTTACCGCATGTCTTCTGTATTTTAAATTAGGTATATCATACATGCCTGCAAACTATATGCCGGTATTAAAAGGGAAAATAAATGACGTAACCCTGAAAATGACTTGCTTTTAGGTTGCAGCAGTAGTATACCTATAGAAGGCTGGAAGGCAATAAACCCTGCTTATATACTAGTTCTGAACCATCCCTCCTCCACCAGCTATCCCTACACTGAAGACAGGTAACAGTGGTTTTACTAGAGAAAGGACAGTATGTAGACCAGAAAAGGCCTTTTGTTTTAATGCCTGCTCTAATCTAAGCTCTCCCTCCTGGATCATCTCTCCCTGAACTGCTTCCAGAAGAGAGTGTACCGAGCATCGCGTCACCGGATCTTATATAAGACCCGATCATGCGATGCGGCCAGCCAATCATAGCAATACCAGTAGCCAGCATGGCTATGGCATTATCATGTATGGCAGGCAATCACCATATGTTTATTGGCTGTCTAAAAGCCGCAAAACATGCGGGGCCGGGATTTGAGCACGGCGCTCAAGCACTCGGGTTACTCGATCGAGTAACTAGTGTACCCAAGCATTCCAATGTAGAGCTGCAATTCTAATTTTGTAAATGGTAGAGATGAAATCTTAATGTACTCATGCTCTGAGCTTTTTTTTCAATTCTTATATTACTATGCAGGGTGGCATAAAATGAGAGGGGGCTGTGCTGATGGGGGGAATAAAATGAGGGGAGGGGATGTGCTGATGGGGGAAGACTCGAAAGAAGATGCAATCTATAAGATACCTAGATGTAAATGTTTATTTGTGATACTGATTAATTCTCATCAGTACTGTGGTTGCTGTCTGGTCCACAGTCTGATGATGGCTTTTAATAACAACTCTCAGTATATCCTTACCATTGTTAAGGACATACTAGGAGTTGTAGGGTTGTATGTTCATGCAATACAATTCTTTATGGGGCTGACTTAATAGTACAATTGATCGTTGTACTAAGCTTGGTTCTTGTATTCAAGCACTCTTGGTTCTGGTCATGCATTCAGGTACTTATGGTAATTCTGGTGATGTATTCATGTACTGATGGAGGTTCTGGTGATGTATTAATTTAATGGTGGTGGTTCTGGTGACAGAGTCAAGTATGTACTGATGGTGGGTCTGTTGATGTATTCTTGTACTGATGTTGGATCTAGTGATGCATTCAAGTACTAATCATGGTTCTGGTGACGTATTCATGTACTGATGGTGGTTCTGGTGACGTATTCATGTACTGATGTTGATTTTGGTGATGTATTTATTTACTGATGATGTTTCTGTGCCATATTCATGTACTATTGATGGCTCTGGTGATCTAATTATGTACTGATATGAATATGTCACTAGAACCATAATACACCACCACAACCACCATCAGTTTTGTACAAACTGTATTTGTCGCATGACAGACGCAAAAACCATCAGATGTATCCCTTACTTTATAATGGGGGTCTGTTTATTTTCCATTAGGGTATTTGCCAAACGGCCCCAATTATAGTTAGGCTTTATTAGTGTCCATAACTATTCTTGGGTTCTACATTTCAAATATAGGACATGGATGAATATCGCTATTTTTTCCCCTATATTGTGTAAATGGTCAGAAAAAAATGATTAATTCTGTAGCTAACTTTGATAATACACTCCATGTCAAGTCACATCCCTCAAGTAGACAGGAAACAACAAAAAATGCTTTAATCGTTGTACTTTGTATATTAGGTTTCTTTTATATATATATATATATATATATATATATATATATATATATTATTCAAGTTTTGATACGGCCACACAAATAAGCTAAGCAGCGGCCTGAATGCAACCGACCTAGACCTAACCATCAACATGCCAGACTATACTGGTAGATGACTAAATAAAGTAATGTAGTGGTGTTCAGCCTATCAGGCCATACCAGTATAGATTCAGTGGATGACAAACAAAACAAAATCACTCCAGACTGTAAGTAGAGGCCTTTGTTGTCTCTAACTTGTTGTCCACTGCCTGTTGTCAAGTGTAATCCATCTCTAATAGCAGAGATGCAATGATGGATTGCATGATGTGGGAGTGCGTCCTTGTCTCATACAGGGATAACAGGGCGATGGGTTTTCAGTTTAGTGCAGACAAGACTCTAGACAATGGTAGGAAGCAGTGCATGCTGGGAAGTAAGAGAAAGGATGTTCCTTTACTTATGGTGCTGGCAGGATGATGATGAAGCTCCACCCACTTAACCATAGTGTATAGCATGTTACACAAAATGGATATGCTAGACTGCTATGTGCATGAAAAGCAGTATATCTTTTGGGGTGTACGGGCAGCCAAACCCTGAAGGTTTTGCATTAAAGGACAGGTGTGCTTTAGGTTTCACCCAAACTATTGAGTGAGCGGAGTTGGTGACTGGGCACGGGATTTTTTTTCTTGAGCTTTGCATGTTGGCAGCAATCTTTGTAAGATCTTCGAGGAACAAGTTTTCCTTATCTGCATAGATGAGAAATCTAGAGGAGAGAAGTTTACAGGTAATTCCCAGCCTTGGGGCATGACAGAAGCCGTCTGAATGACAGCTTCCCTTATTAATTATTATTGGGACTTTTTTTACATTTAATGACAATTTTTTGTGAAAAAGTAGCAATTATAGTGGAAGTGGTCATCAAGGTTTGCCACCTAACCCATCAGAGGTGAAGGGGGAATGTGCATTAGAGGTCCTGTTACCTTAGTCCCTGTGCCATTCCTTTGCTTTAGGCTTCAACTGCCTAGGGCACCAAAATACCTTATCCCAGCCCTGATATTGAGTATGTGAATAGTCTGTGCTGTATGTGCCTAATTTATGAGCAATGTGTCCTGTAGGCATCTAATATGTGAGCTTTGTTTGTACTCTATACGTCAAATACGTGAGTAGTGTGTGCTATATGTATCTAATATGTAAGCGGTGTGCACTGTATGGATCTAATATGTGAGTGGTATGTGTTATATTTGTGCACAATGTGAGCATTTTATGTACTGTATGTGTCTAATATGTGAGTAGTATGTAGAGTATGCAACTAAAAGGTGAGAATTAAGATCAGTATATGTACTATATGAAAGTAATATGGGAGAGGTGTGTATTAAAGGGAATCTGTCACCTACTTTTTCGTATATAAGATTCAGCCACCACCATCAGGGGCTTATCTACAACATTATGTAAAGCTGTAGATAAGCCCCTGATGTAACCTGAAAGATAAGAAAAACAAGTTAGATTATACTCACCTGGGGGGCGGTCCGGTGGGCGTTGCGGTCTGGGTCTGGCGCCTCCCATCTTCACGCGATGACGTCCTCTTCCTTCCTGTCGCGGCTCCTACACAGGCGTACTTTATCTGCCTTGTTGAGGGTGGAGCAAAGTACTGCAGTACGCAGGCGCTGGGCTTCTTGGACCTTTCCCGGCACCTGCGCACTGCAGTACTTTGCTCCGCCCTCAACAGGGCAGATAAAGTACGCCTGTGCAGGAGCCGCGACAGTAAGCAAGGAAGAGGACGTCATCGCATGAAGATGGGAGGCGACGGACCCGGACTACGACGCCCATCGGACCGAACCGCCCCTGGGTGAGTATAATATAACTTGTTTTTCTTATCTTTCAGGTTACATCGGGGGGCTTTTCTACAGCATTACAGGATGTTGTAGATAAGCCCCTGATGGCGGTGGCCGCAGCTTATATACGAAAAAGTAGGTGACAGATTCCCTTTAATATGTGAGTGGTGTGTGTCCTGTAAATGTCTAATATGCAAGCAGTGTGCACTGTATGTATGGACATGTGCAGCGCCCCAGAGTCCTGGTTGCTGCAGTAATATTATTCTTCCATCAGGGGGAGTGATATTACGTCTGAAGGTAATAAAGGAGTTCATCCTTCCAGGTATCACCAAACATACACCACACTTCACACTCCAACCCACCAGGGGGAGCTATGCTCCTATCTAGTAGGGCACGCCTCACAGAAGGGTAAAATTGGTGGTTTGGATAGAAAGTTAGGGAGATGCTGGCTTGGCTTTGCCCAGGCAACACCTGTCAGGCAGACAGGGGGAAAGGAGGAACATCTGAGCTGCAGACAGAGGGTCCCTGTCAGGGGTGGGATCCTGACAAAGGCCTAGCGAGATAGAAAGCTACGGAGCTGCGCCTGCCCCACGTGCGGCAGCATCCTAAGAAAGGACATGAAGAGAAGTGTATTGTAGAGAGTGAGAAACGAAGTCACAGCACAAGGAGAAAACACCGGGAGGAGTTCTGCCCTGAAAAGGCTGCCTCCTTCTGAGGCGCGTAGCCGGTGGCCAGAACACTGAGGGAGTAATTGACTCTACGCTTTACTTCAGAGACCGGCAGGACAGTCAATTCCAAGTTGGCTGCCCGACCTTAATACCTAAGAAGACACAGTGGCAAATTGTGGGGGTCGGGGCATCTCTAGGGTCCCTATAAACAAGCCTCAGGCCATCAGTCAAACGGGTTTGTCCTATCCACACCATCTGGGGGACAGAGGGGAAGAAATAACATCTAGAACATCCACGAAAGTTGTGAGGACCTTACCGAGTTGCTCAGCAGGGAGGTACTACAACACACAGGCGCTAGTAGGAAGGCTACTGATTTCCACCTGGATATGGGGACTCTGGATTTGCCTTCGGACCGGCCGGACTCTGCCTGCCCTGTGGTCTGTACCCTGGACTGTGGATGCTGAAGTCTTCAGTAAAAGGTAAAGAGACTGCAACCTTGTGTCCTCGTTATTTTCTGCGCCTTGCAACTTCCACCATCACCATCTACACTTCTGGGAAGCCCTGGGGATACACTTCACCTGTGGGAAGGTATACCATCTTGCTGCTATAACATCGCCCCAGTGGACCCCTAAGCAGCGTCGGTCACCCTGACCGAGTACCACAGATGGCGTCACGAACCCTATTCACACTACACCTTTAATTGGATGCCCCTCAAAGGGCCACGGACCAGGTCAGGCCACCGTGACATCCCCCCGAACTGAAGGACCTGGTACAGGGTACCCCATTGCCCTTGCGTGGAGGCGCTCCACATGCAAATGATGAAAAAATGAAAACAAATTCTTCAAAACATCTCAATTGAGTATGAGTGCCATGAGCAGAAATATTTACACTTGCAGCCTTGGCATGCTATCAGTGAGGTTATTAATGGCTGACTGAGGAATGTTCTGCCACTGTAAATGCACCTAGGTACAAAAATCATCAAGTTCCGCTGCTGGCAGCTACAGGCTGTTTGTGTGTAATACACTCATGGCTGAAAGTGTTAAAATTGTTCCAGAAAATGAAGTATGTCTCCTTGAAGATTATTGCAATTACACATGTCTTGTAATATACTGTACCTGTTTAGTTCATATGTGTATATTGGAGCAACACAAAAAAACAAGGCAAATTGGACATAATTTCACGCTAAACCCCAAAAATGGGCTGGACAAAGTTGGTGGCATGTTCAACTTAATATTTGGTTGCACACCCTTTGGAATAAATAACTACAATCAATTGCTTCCTATAACCAAGCTTCTTACACCTCTCAACTGGAATTTTGGTCCACTATTCTTTTGTAAACTGCTCTAGAGCTCTCATATTTGAAGAGTGCCTTCTCCCAACAGCAAGTTTAAGATATTTCAACTGGTTTTCAATGGGATTTAGATCCATACTCATTGCTGCCACTTAAGAACTCACAAGTGCTTTGTTTCCATCCATTTCTGGGTGCTTCTTGAAGTATGTTTGCCACTTCAGAACTCTCCAGTGCTTTGTTTCCATCCAGTTCTGAGGGCTTCTTGAAGTATGTTTGGGGTCATTGTCCTGCTGGAAGACCCATGACCTAAGATGCAACCTAGCTTTCTGACACTGGGCACTACATTGTGACCTAAAATCCTTTGGCAATCTTCAAATTTCAAGATGCTTTGCACACAGTCAAGGGGCACACTGCCAGAAGCAGCAGGACAACCCCAAAACATCTTTGAACCTCCACCATATTTGACTGTAGGGACTGTGTTCTTTTCCTTGTAGGTCTCTTTCCATTTCCAGTAAACAGTAGAACGATATGCATTAGGAAAAAGCTCTATCTTAGTCTTTTTTGTTCACAAGATGCTTTCCTATAAGGATTTTGGCTTACTCTCATATATTTTGGCAAACTGCAGAATAGCTCTTTTATGTCTCTGTATCAGCTATGGGGTATTTGTGGGTCTCCTATAGCATTTCATTTAATTCAAATGTCAACAAATAGTTTGCACTGACACTGATGCACCCTGAGCCTGTAGGACAGACTGAATTTCTTTGCAACTTGATCCAAACTGCTTATCCACCATCTGGAGTATCCTGCATTGCAATCTTTCATCATTTTTTGTCTGCTGTCCACGTCCAGGGAGATTAGCTACAGTGCCATGAGTTGTAAACCTCTTGATTATGTTGCACACTGTGGACAAAGGAACATCAAGATCTCTGGAGATGGACTTGTATCCTTGAGATTGTTGATATTTTTTTAATCAATTTTGGTTCTCAAATCCTCAGACTGTTTTCTTCCACTCTTTCTGTTCTCCATGCTTAGTGTGGCATACACAGAGACACAGTACAAAGATTGAGTCAACTTCTCTCCTACAGAACTTTTTTTTAAAACTATAAAGCATTTCTTTATTCTATTTCCTAGTGGTAGTGGCAACATGACTGACATCTCTCTTTTGGATGCCCATCACTGTATTTCATCTGGTTTCAGGTGTGAGTTTTATGTTGCCCACACCTGTTACTTGCCACAGATGAGTTTCAATGAGCATCACATACTTGAAACAAAGTTGTTTACCCACATTTTTAGAAGGTGTCAACAATTTTTTGAGACCATTTTTAGGATTTTATGTGAAATTACGTCCAATTTACCTTTTTTTCCCTCAATTTTTTGTGCTGGTCCAATACACACAAATTAAATAAACATGTATATACCAAGACATGTATAATTGCAATAATTTTTTGAGAGAAATACTAAAATTCCTGAAACAATTTTAAGGGCGCCAACACTTTTGGCCATGATTGTATGTTAGTAGTGTGTGCTGTATGTATGTAATATGTGAGTGCTGTGTGCTGTATGCAAGTAATATATGAATGGTATTGGTACTGTATGCATCTAATATGTGTGTGTATGCTTCTAATATGTGAAGAGTGTGTGCTGTATTCATCTAATATGTGAGCAGTGTATGCTGTATGTGTCTAATGTGTGCGGGTATGTGCTGTATGCTTCTAATATGTAACACCTTGCCTTTGTAGGGTTCAGAAATTATTGATGACTGCCCTCATGAGTTGACAACACTTTAACTCTTACATTTCCTATAGCTGGATTGAGGAAATAATTGTAAGTACTGTTTGTTTTTCTGTAGTTCATTTATTTTTCTAGGCTACAGAACTTTTCTTTAAAACTATAAAGCACTTCTTTATTCTATTTCCTAGTGGTAGTGGCTACATGACTGACATCTCTATTTTGCATGCCCCTCACTGCATTTCATATGGCAGACCCTGTCTGTCTGCAGATCCCATAAGCCCAGCAGTTACATAACTGTTGTGATGTTTGGCTATCAGCCATTGTTTTGTCTTGTCAAATACCACATAACAAATGCTAAATGCTGAAAAGAGCCATTTTAATGTTTTAGGAAACAGCTGTCTAAATAAAAAAATATATAAAACTTTCTCTTTAACTCTACAATGTAGACATTTTGTCTCAAAATATTTCCCAGGCAAATAGAAGCCCTGACAGGACATCGGGGGAAAGAGATAGTCTTTGAACAATTTGGTATAATAGTAATAACTGGCAGGATTAGCTAATGTCTCTTACTGTTTATTATTACGTAATCCCATGCACATCTGTCAGTGTTTTATGAATTTCATGGAACAAAAACAGCGAATTAAATCCATATCATTTACTTTGGGGGGTAAAAGAAGTTTTAAGAGTGATTTGTAGCTTAGTTCAGACATAGAACATTAACCCCTTAACAACCGCCGTACACATTAAAACAGTGCTCGTTAAGGGGCACTATTCCCTCATCGCCGTAAAACAAAAAATATCACTTTGTCCGGAACGACCCGCTATATAAAACTGGCACATTATTTATTCCGTATGGTGAACGCCATAAAGAAAAATAAAAAACATGCCAAAAATGTCACTTTTTCATCATACTGACTCACAAAAATGTGATTAAAAAGCGATCAAAAAGTCATATGCAGAAAAAAACGGTATAAATGAAAACACCAAACCGTCCCACAAAAAACAAGCTGTAATATGGCCCATTTGGAAAATAAAATTAAAAAACTACAGCTCTCAGAATATGATGATGCAAAAACAAATTCATTTTTGTAAAATATTGTTTTTAGTGTGCAAACACAACACAGCAAAGCATACAAAAATATATAAATCTGGTGTCGCTGTAATTATACCGACCCAATGATCACTTTTACTGCACGGTGAACGGCGCAAAAAAATAAAATTATAAACAATAACTGAATTGCTGTTTTTTGTTCATTCAGTGTCTGAAAAATCTGAATAAAAAGTGAACAAAAAATATTATGACCCCAAAAATGGTTACAAAAAAAAGAATGCAACTTGTCCTGCAAAAAATAGACCCTCATACAGCACTGTTCGCTAAAAGGTAAAAAAGTTACAGCTCTCAGAATATGTCGACAAAAAAAACTATTTTTTATAAAAAAGCATTTTTACTGTGTGATAGCAGCAAAACAAAACAAAAAAACTATATAAATCTGGTATTGCAGTAATTGCACTGACCTGGAGAATAAATCCGCCTTATCCCTTATACCGCACGGTGAACCGCGCAAAAATAAAAATAAAAACTATTCTTGTACTGTTGTCTATTTGTTCATTCCACCTCCCAAAAATCGGAATAAAGCTGGGCTCACATTTATCCTGCGCTCTCCGCTGAGCGCTTACGTCGGGGTTTCCGTGTAAATTCCCCAAAACCGCTATTCAGACAAAACCCCCAACAGAACTACTCACTTATGAGACAGATGGAGTCACTTTGGACTGGTCTCTGTTACGGCAGTGTCCCATCATTTTAGGTGTCTATTTCAGCGCACAAGAGTGGGCAACTACAGATCTGTGCGCACTTAAAAAGATGGATACCACTGGAGCAGATGCCAAAAGGAAACCAAAGTATCTCCATCTGCCTCATTATGGTGGGTGGTTCTGTTAGGGGTTTCATCTGTCTGAATTGCATTTTTGTGGGATTTACATGGAAATCCCAATGTAAGTGGAGCGCCCCCACACCGCCGCAGGGCCGAGGGGTACCCGGAGCCGGGCCTCTAGGTCTCAGTCCTGGGGTTGTCACGGTGGCTAGACCCGGTCCGTGGCCCTGTCTGTCAGTGGGGGACGTCCGGTGCAATAAGTCGTGTTGTAACGGTGCAGTTGTGGGGTGCAGGTCGCGGTAAATAACGAGGACACCAGGTTGCAGTCTCTTTACCTCTTTACTGGAGATCTCTGAGTCCTCAGTCCAGAATACGGTTCACCAGGCTGCGCAAGTCCGGCCGGTCCAATGGCACCTCCAGAGTTCACTTCACAGGTGGAAATCGGTGCCTTCCTTCTTAGCGCTATGTGTTGTAGTCCTTCCCTGCTGTGCTTACGGAAAGTACCCCACAACTGTTGTGTCTGTTTCTTAAGTTCCCTCACAACTCGATTAAATGATGTTCTTCTAATCGTCCGTCCCTTCCTGATGTTACAGTTAGAACGGCACCCGTTTGTCGGATAGGCCTGGAGTTCTTCCGGGACCCTAGAGACGCCCCTCTCCCGCAATTGCCTCCCAAGACTTCATAGGTGATATGTGTTAGACAGCCCGCCTTAAACTGACTGTCCTGCCGCTGTTTAGAGTATTGCTTGAAGCTGAATGTTATAATACTCCCTCGGCGTTCCGGCCACCGGTAGTGCGCCTCAGTAGGGTGTTGCTCCGGTCTTACAGCACGACCCCTACTGGAATTCTCCTATTGCTTGATCTCGTTTCTCACTCAGCACAATCTATCTCGCTTCTAGTCCTTTCTTGGGCCCCGCCGCTTCCCGGAGCTGGCGCGGACCCGTTACGTTCTTTCCAATGCCAAGCCTCTGTCAGGATCCCACCCCTGACAGAGACCCTACTGTCTCTTCCTCCACAACACCCTCTGCCACTAGGTGTTGCTTCGTCCAATCCAGTCAGCTTTCTCATCTAACTTCCTGCCTGACCCCCCGGTTTACCCACTATGGTGGGGAGTGGCCTAATGAATAGCACCCTTAGCTCCCCCCGGAGGCCCGGCTGTGAAATGTATTGGTGTCTGTGATACCTGATCAGATGAACTCCTTCAGTGCCATCGGACGCACCATGGCTCCCCATAGTGGCGGAGCCACAGTACTGCAACGACCAGGACTCTGGGGCGCTGCATAAGTGCTCAGCGTAGAACACAAGAATTCGATCCTAGTTTTATACTGGAAGCAATCAAAAAATGTTATGTACCCCAAAATTTACCAATAAAGTACCCTAATTTATCCCGAAAAAAAACAGCCCTCACTCAGGTCCGTCATCTGTCACTGGAACTATAGGGGGTTCTCACGTTACTGGTAGAACAAAGATTCTGGAGAAGCTACATGGCTCCCACCCTCTCAAATAAAATCCAGTGAATTCTGCGCTCCCGAATCCAAATCTCCTGCTCCTTTTGAGCCCCACTGTGCCTAAAACACAGTAAGCGGCCACATGTTTGGCATTATTGTAGTGAAGAGAGCACTTGACAATTTACAGGGTGCATGTTACCAGAAGTACAAGTACAATTTATGGGGGTGCTACAATATATGGGGGCACTAGACTTTATGGAGGCACAAAACTGGCATATTTGCAATTCTCCAGAAAAAAAGCCTGGCATGAATGTTACAAAATGTCACTGCAGCCATAGATGAATTCATTGAGAGATGCCATGTCTACAATCAATCGGGGTCACTTTTGGGTTTTTTCTGCTGTTCTGGCAACTTAGTGGCTCTGCAATGTCACCCACAAACTATTCTACCAAAATCTTTGCTCCAAATATTGCTTCTTCCTTCTCAGCCCTGACGTGTGGCTAAACAGTAGTTTCTGACAATATCTAGGGCAGCACCACGTTTGGGAGAAATTGCGCAATAAAGTATGAGGTTTCACCTACTAACCCTTGTGTAACTGACAAATTTCTAGCAAATGCAAAAATGTAATTTTACCACTAAAATGTCATATTTCCACATCTCAATGTTATAAAATTATGTGAGGCATCTGTGGGTTCAAAATACTCACTACACCCCTCGATGAATTCCTTAGGCAGTGAAGTTTCCAATATGGGGTCACCTGGAGGGTTGTCTGCTGTTCTGGCACCTCAGGGATTTTGCTAATGAAGCCCAAACTCTCTTCAAACGAAATATGCTTTCTAAAAGCCAAGTAGTGCTCTTTCCCATCCGATCCCTGCCATGTGCTCAAACAGTAGTGTTCAATCACATATGGGGTACTGCCACATTCGGGAGAAATTACAAATTGTGGGGTCTAATTTCCCCATTACCCCTGGTGTAAATTAGATATTTGGTGCTAAAACAGAATTTTAGAGGTAAAAATTAAATTTGTCATTCTCACATGTAAATGTTATAAAGTTTTGTGAATCACCTGTAGTTTAAAAATGCTCTGTAAACCCCTAAATGAATTCCTTGAGGGGTCTAGTTTCCAAAATGTGGTCACTTGTGGGGGTTTCCACTCTTTAGGCACATCAAGGGCTCTCCAATCATGACATGGCATCCGCTCTCGATTACAGCCATTTTTATGTTTAAAAAAGCGGTGCTCCTTCACTTCCAAGCCCTGCAATGTGCCCAAACAGTAGTTTTCCCCCACATATGGGGTATCGGCATACTCAGGAGAAATTGCACAACAAATTTTGGGGTTATTAAAGTTTCAATGGTTTTCTGATAACAAAAAAAGTTAATCTTTTTATTCTTTCTTTCTTCTTCTTCCTTCTTCTTTAAGATTTTCCTACCCCTCATGGCGTCATAGTACCATGCATGTGCCGATAGTGGCGCACTGAACTGCAGGAGCATGCGCACCTTGGGTTGTCATCTGGAACTGGGGCTGATTCATATGTGTGACATCATCAGACACGGCCAGCAACACAGCGGCATCTGATTAGGTAATTTTAATCAATGTATATAATGAACCGTAGGACATCCAGCATTCATTCAGTTGAGAAAGTGGGCAAGCAAAACGCACAGCACTTTTGTTGTGCTTACCATGTTTGAGGCTTCCACCTGGATTTATTGATCATCACATGTACTATGGTTCTGCATCATCACTTTTATTCCTATGCATTGTACTTGATTATGAGCACGCTGTATTATGTTCGTTTCTCTAGAATTGCACTTACACTTTTTACACTGCTCTTTATAAATTGTCAATGTATACTGATTTTCATCTAATCATGTTTTTGCTTTAATCATGATGATATGCTGCTATTTTTGTGTATCCTCCCTTGGTGACAATGATACTTTTATATGAACTTTTTTTTTTAACATTATATAATAAAGAATTATTTTTTATATGATAAATTTGTTACTCCATTTTTTCTGGTTTGTAATATTAGCCCGTAGTCATTATCACGAGTGTTTTGTTATGTACGGAGTATACTTTGTATATGCTATTTATCCATTCCCCATATGTAAATTGTGCCTTATGAACAGTATCACCCCCGGAGCTTTTTCCGTTTTTCCGTTTTCGTTTTTCGCTCCCCTCCTTCCCAGAGCCAAAACTTTTTTATTTTTCCGTCAATTTGGCCATGTGAGGGCTTATTTTTTGCGGGACGAGTTGTACTTTTGAACGACATCATTGGTTTTAGCATGTCGTGTACTAGAAAACGGGAAAAAAATTCCAAGTGCAGTGAAATTGCAAAAAAAGTGCAATCCCACACTTGTTTTTTGCTTGCCTATTTTGCTAGGTTCACTAAATGCTAAAACTGACCTGCCATTATGATTCTCCAGGTCACTACGAGTTCATAGACACCTAACATGACTAGGTTATTTTTCACCTAAGTGGTGAAAAAAAATTCCAAACTTTGCAAAAAACAAAACAAAACAAAATTGCGCCATTTTCCGATACTCGTAGCGTCTCCATTTTTCGTGATCTGGTGTCAGGTGAGGGCTTATTTTTTGCGTGCCGAGCTGGCGTTTTTAATGATAGCATTTTGGTGTAGATACGTTCTTTTGATCGCCCGTTATTGCATTTTAATGCAATGTCGTGGCGACCAAAAAAACGTAAATCTGGCGTTTCGAATTTTTTTCTCATTACGCCATTTAGCGATCAGGTTAATGCTTTTTTTTTATTGATAGATCGGGCGATTCTGAACGCGGCAATACCAAATGTGTGTAGGTTGGGGTTTTTTTTTATTGATTTATTTTGATTGGGGCAAAAGGGGGGTGATTTAAACTTTTATATTTTTTTTATTTTTTTCACATTTTTAAAAACTTTTTTTTTTTACTTTTGCCATGCTTCTATAGCCTCCATGGGAGGCTAGAAGCAGGCACAGCCCGATCGGCTCTGCTACATAACAGCGATCATCAGATCGCTGTTATGTAGGAGAATTGCAGGTGTGCTGTGAGCGCCGACCACAGGGTGGCGCTCACAGCCACCGGCGATCAGTAACCATAGAGGTCTCAAGGACCTCTATGGTTACAATGGAGGAGCATCGCCGACCCCCGATCATGTGACGGGGGTCGGCGATGCGCTCATATCCGGCCGCACGGCCGGATGCGGTAGTTAAATGCCGCTGTCTGCGTTTGACAGCGGCATTTAACTAGTTAATAGCGGCGGGTGATCGCGATTTCACCCGCCGCTATTGCGCGCACATGTCAGCTGTAAAAAACAGCTGACATGTCGCGACTTTGATGTGCGCTCACCGCCGGAGCGCACATCAAAGCGGGGGTCCCGACATGTGACGTACTATTCCGTCACATGTCGGGAAGGGGTTAAATTATCCTCTTTAGTTCTATACATATTTAATCAAGAATGACAAGTCTCTACCTATACAAACAGGGCCAAAAGTTTGGAAACTTTGTTTTTTTCAAGTTTGTGGCTTAGATCTTTCAGTCAAATGTTTCCATACTATCAGCTTCTGGGCCAAATCCTGACTGATCACAATCAATTCTTGTCTAATCAGTGCTTGCAGTTTATCACAATTTCTGTGTTTTGTTTGTCCGTCTACTTTTTGAAGATTGACCATAAGTTCTCACAAGTTCTGTGGGAAGTTTCCTGGCCGTGGAACAAAATTTCAAGAATTTGATCCTCAAGCTACTTAGTCATTGCTTTTGCCTTGTGGCATGGTCTCCATCAGACTGGTGTGAGCGCATCAACCATCGTCAAGGTGGTCTCATTAAACTGATGGGTACCTGACTTCCCTATCCAAATGTGTACACTTACCGAAGGCTAATGTCTGTATGCTTGGGTGAATATGGACAACCCATATGTAGGCTTTGCTGAGAGAGGTGTCCATATTCACCCAAGCATACAGACATTAGCCTTCGGTAAGTGTTCACATTTGGACAGGGAGGTCAGGTACCCATCAGTTTAATGAGACCACCTTGACGATGGTTGATGGGCTCACACTATTTGTCCAAATTCTGTGCTAAGCGTCTCAAAAAATTTTTTCCTAATGTTCAAAAAGCCATTTTGCTATTCATATTTCATGTATTTCAAATTTGACGTGTTTTGGCACGATAGAGTGCAACCTTTTTTTGTATATTATATATGGAGGTAGCTGCTCCTGGTATGCACCTATTCACACTAGTTTGGATGTGCCAGTCGTTTTTCTGTCATTTCAACGTTTCTGAAGAAACACAAATATATATACAGTGGGGCAAAAAAGTATTTAGTCAGTCAGCAATAGTGCAAGTTCCACCACTTAAAAAGATGAGAGGCGTCTGTAATTTACATCATAGGTATACCTCAACTATGGGAGACAAACTGAGAAAAAAAAATCCAGAAAATCACATTGTCTGTTTTTTTTATCATTTTATTTGCATATTATGGTGGAAAATAAGTATTTGGTCAGAAACAAAATTTCATCTCAATACTTTGTAATATATCCTTTGTTGGCAATGACAGAGGTCAAACGTTTTCTGTAAGTCTTCACAAGGTTGCCACACACTGTTGTTGGTATGTTGGCCCATTCCTCCATGCAGATCTCCTCTAGAGCAGTGATGTTTTTGGCTTTTCGCTTGGCAACACGGACTTTCAACTCCCTCCAAAGGTTTTCTATAGGGTTGAGATCTGGAGACTGGCTAGGCCACTCCAGGACCTTGAAATGCTTCTTACGAAGCAACTCCTTCGTTGCCCTGGCGGTGTGCTTTGGATCATTGTCATGTTGAAAGACCCAGCCACGTTTCATCTTCAATGCCCTTGCTGATGGAAGGAGGTTTGCACTCAAAATCTCACGATACATGGCCCCATTCATTCTTTCATGTACCCGGATCAGTCGTCCTGGCCCCTTTGCAGAGAAACAGCCCCAAAGCATGATGTTTCCACCACCATGCTTTACAGTAGGTATGGTGTTTGATGGATGCAACTCAGTATTCTTTTTCCTCCAAACACGACAAGTTGTGTTTCTACCAAACAGTTCCAGTTTGGTTTCATCAGACCATAGGACATTCTCCCAAAACTCCTCTGGATCATCCAAATGCTCTCTAGCAAACTTCAGACAGGCTCGGACATGTACTGGTTTAAGCAGTGGGACACGTCTGGCACTGCAGGATCTGAGTCCATGGTGGCATAGTGTGTTACTTATGGTAGGCCTTGTTACATTGGTCCCAGCTCTCTGCAGTTCATTCACTAGGTCCCCCCCGCGTGGTTCTGGGATTTTTGCTCACCGTTCTTGTGATCATTCTGACCCCATGGGGTGGGATTTTGCGTGGAGCCCCAGATCGAGGGAGATTATCAGTGGTCTTGAATGTCTTCCATTTTCTAATTATTGCTCCCACTGTTGATTTCTTCACTCCAAGCTGGTTGGCTATTGCAGATTCAGTCTTCCCAGCCTGGTGCAGGGCTACAATTTTGTTTCTGGTGTCCTTTGACAGCTCTTTGGTCTTCACCATAGTGGAGTTTGGAGTCAGACTGTTTGAGGGTGTGCACAGGTGTCTTTTTATACTGATAACAAGTTTAAACAGGTGCCATTACTACAGGTAATGAGTGGAGGAAAGAGGAGACTCTTAAAGAAGAAGTTACAGGTCTGTGAGAGCCAGAAATCTTGATTGTTTGTTTCTGACCAAATACTTATTTTCCACCATAATATGCAAATAAAATGATAAAAAAAACAGACAATGTGATTTTCTGGATTTTTTTTTCTCAGTTTGTCTCCCATAGTTGAGGTCTACCTATGATGTAAATTACAGACGCCTCTCATCTTTTTAAGTGGTGGAACTTGCACTATTTCTGACTGACTAAATACTTTTTTGCCCCACTGTACAAACAAAAAAAAAGAGAGTCATGGTATAATATATGAAAGGTATGATAACTACAAGATTGTCTTGTTTTTCACATTGAGAGCATTGTTTTTTCAACTAGCTAACACTGTACCAAAACCCTTTTTTTCTTTTTACATTTTGCAGAGACGAGTAATGGCAGTCTGCAGCAGATGAAGAAGAAAATTAATTACTTCAATTAAAGATGTCACTGATTAGTCACTGGACTTACCAGCACTGTATATGATATATACAGAACTTGTATATACAGAGCTCCTATGTGTAATGTCATTGGTGATAATATTAGTGTTAATGCTGTCGTTTTTGTTAATGATCAATTTGGTGGTATTATTTGATCACCATAGTACATGCTGGTAATATCTGGTCTTGGCTTAGCAATATTTGTCTGTCGTATATTGTATTATTGGTATTTCCGACTTGGTACAGTGGGTTTTGTTAAGTTACATTACGGTGGTTATATTGAGACACTGGAAATCTCTTCGCTTAGCAAAACGTGGGTTAAAACATATTTCTTCACATATCGCAGCCATGCTCCTGGCCACCACTGGGGTATGTGTGATATTGCTCTTGTGAATTGAGACACAGGTCTTGGCAGGTGTATGTCTTCAGTCTGCAGCCTGTCCTCACATCTGACTAGGACAGACTTCAGTTTGAATTATATCAGTGATGCCATTTTATCTCATTCCTTGAAGACATCTTCTACGTGGCCATCAGAACATTTTTGTAAAGTACTAATTGTGCAGATATTGCTGATACCAGTTCACTGGGAAATATTTCAGTAAATAATATCCTGTCTGTATGAGGCACTCAGGTTACTGGTCTAGCATCACATGTAGGGTACACAGATTTACATGTGTTATCCAGGGCTTCTTGGTGACATATGTCTTGTGACCATGAAATCTCAGTGACACATTGCATCACTGGATGACATGACTTCCATTGGTGTTGCCTTCAGACCTGTGACATACTATGGCAAAGAGTCGCAAATGTTTACAAATGTTTTGTATTTTCAGTCACTGGCCGAAAGTCACATGTGATAAATTTGCCCTGGACTTCTGTGCACATCACACGTTGTATGCGACTTTTGTGCAACTTATCTGCATCTTGGCTGTTTTATTTACAGCACAATCCCTGCTCTAAAATAGCAAGTTGCACAAATATTTATCCGTTGCTCCGTTTTTTAGAGATTTGCTGTCACATGAGTGATGTCGCCATGCAGCCTTAGCCTCATCATTGAACTCTTGATTTGTTTATTATTAGAATTTTATCTTTTTGAGCAACAAAAGGTAAAAACATTAATTAGCGAAACTGCTAGGTCATCATCACATCATCATTGTAAAAGATTCATCTCATTTCAGAACACAAAAATTGTGAAGAACTTGTTGCACAGTTGGCATGAATAGATGTTTTCTTGATTTCTTGCTACCTCCTACTTGCTTTTGCTGTAGCTAAAATTCACCTATGTCACACACATTATAATAGCATAGTTCGTTGGATCGAAAAAGCAATCTTCACCTAACGCAATCTGTCCTATATAATATGCTCATCTCTGCCAACACACTTAAAGGGAATCTGTCAGAAGGTTTTTGCTATGTAATCTGAAGACAGCATGCTTTATGTGTCAAAAAACACAGATTTCAGCGATGCCTCTCTTATCCAAATCTGAGGTTTTGTTTGCTTACAATGATTGTTTTAGCACCAGTAGCTTATCATTGCTGTGACTAGCTGGTGTGTGAGCCCTGGTTCCACTCTTGTGACAGACACCTCACTGTGTATAGACATTGTACATACAGAGCCTGGTATGGGTGGGGTCGGCTGTGGTGTGGGTGGGGTTAGCTTTCTCAGCTCTGCTTCATGCTAAATCTAATACTCTGTGATTGTGTCACAACTTCTACACCTAGTAATCTACATGATACATTGTTGGCTTCGGCTTCTCTTTGCCTACATCATGCTGCTCTAAGATGAGGTAGCAAAAACCTGCTGACAGATTCCCTTTAAGCCCTCCTCTTTGCTAACATTGAATTCCTGTAATCCTCCTAGCTCATTTTTAAAGGGAACCTGTCACCCCAAAAACCGAAGAAGAGTTGCGGCCACTGGCATCAGGGGCTTATCTACAGCATTCTGGAATGCTGTAGATAAGCCCCCGATGTAACCTGAAAGGTGAGAAAAACAGGTTAGAATATACTCACCCAGGGGCGGTCCCACTGCGGTCCGGGTCCGATGGGCGTTGCGGTCCGGTCCGGGGCCTCCTATGTTCTTACGATGACGTCCTCTTCTTGTCTTCACGCCTCAGCTCCGGCGCAGGCATACTTTGTCTGCCCTGTTGAGGGCAGAGCAAAGTACTGCAGTGCGCAGGTGCTGGGAAAGGCCAGAGAGGCCCAGCTCCTGCGCACTGCAGTACTATGCTCTGCCCTCAACAGGGCAGACAAAGAACGCCTGCGCCGAAGCCGCGGCAGGAAGACAGGAAGAGGACGTCATTGTAAGAAGATGGGAGGCCCCGGACCGGACCTGAGACACCCATCGGACGGGACCGCCCCTGGGTGAGTATAATCTAACCTCTTTTTCTCATCTTTCAGGATACATCAGGGGCTTATCTAAAGAATTACAGAATGCTTTAGATAAGCTATTGATCCCCTTCCCTAACAATCACTGAACATCATTCATCTCAGACTATAAGCTCTTATAACCAGGGTATTCTAGTCTTTTGTCTTTTTGATAAGAAAATATTATATGCAGATACTGTGCAATGCCCCACATTATGTTCTCTTTGAGCCTTACTATCCATATTGAGTGTTTGGCTCAGTTTACAGGGAGTATTGACATGAATACAGACCCTATATACAGTAAATCTACATTAGGAGAAGGCATTGGTAGGCTTTTTGACAAAAATGTGACAAGCTCTCTAGCTGCACAAAACTTGGTTTCAAAATGCACCACTCTGCCCTTGGACACTAAAGTTCAGTATGTTAATTGCCTGATAAGCAATTATTCATCTATATATCCTCCTTTTCCCAACAATCCCTAGTGTTCTTGTTATCATAGAGGAAATACTAAACACAAAAAAAGAAAATCAGAATATTGTTTTTCTTTTTTTCAAATCCATAATTTGTGCCCCACTACAGTAGTGCCCTAAGTGACTGCTTGGTCTGCCTATGTCTTGTCCCACAACTGCATTATACACGCTGACAGGCAGACATGGTGTTCTTTATTGATGAGCCAGTCACTGAAGATAAGTTATCACAGTCTTATAACATGGTATGATAATTGTAATATCATGATTAGAGATGAGCAGATTGATCCGTGGAGGATCGAAATTAAAGGGAACCTGTCACCCCCAAAATCGAAGGTGAGCTAAGCCCACCAGCCTCATGGGCTTATCTACAGCATTCTGGAATGCTGTAGATAAGCCCCCGATGTATCCTAAAAGATGAGAAAAAGAGGTTAGATTATACTCACCCAGGGGTGGTCCCGGTCCTGTCCGATGGGCGTCGTGGTCCGGTCCGGGGCCTCCCATCTTCTTACGATGACGTCCTCTTCTTGTCTTCACGCTCCGGTGCAGGCGTACTTTGTCTGCACTGTTGAGGGCAGAGCAAAGTACTGCAGTGCGCAGGCGCTGGGCCTCTCTGACCTTTCCCAGCGCCTGCGCACTGCAGTACTTTGCTCTGCCCTCAACAGGGCAGACAAAGTACGCCTGCGCCGGAGCCGCAGCGTGAAGACAAGAAGAGGACATCATCCTATGAAGATGGGAGGTCCCGGACCGCAACGCCCATCTTGATTGGACCGCCCCCCCAGGTGAGTATAATCTAACCTCCTTTTCTCATCTTTCAGGTTACATCGGGGGCTTATCTACAGCATTCCAGAATGCATTACAGAATGCTGTAGATAAGCCCCTGATGACGGTGGGCTTAGCTCACCGTCGATTTTGGGGGTGACAGGTTCCCTTTAAGTTAAATTTCCTGATATCTGCAGTTTTATGCAAATTTAAGTATTTTGATATTTCATTTGTGGTTCACGAAAAAATAAACAAAAAAAATGCTTGCCCAGTACCACTTCCCACAGTGCTGAAGCGTCAGTGGGTGGGCTAATGTCATTTTGCGTTGTCGCGCGGACCTCCCCATAATGTTCTGCAGCTATGATATCTAGCGGATTATCATACATTGTACAGTGGTGACTAGTACCTTGGCCATCACAGATCAGAGGTTCCCGCTGTAGCCTTTTTGGGAAGGCAGTCATTTTCCATTTCCAGGGTCACTGGATAAGTATCGCTCTTCAGTAAATTGTAAGCTCTTACGATTAGCCGGGTCCTCTCTGTCCAGTAGAGTGTCAGCTCTTAAGATTAATGGGGTCCTCTCTTTCTCTCTCCTGTAGAGTATAAGCTCTTATGGTCAGCAGGGTCATCTCTCTCATTCTCCTCTTCCCCAAGTGTATTTTACAAGCAATTACCAGCTTTCCATTATTAAGATAAGCGCAGTCATATTCAGCGATAAACAAAGTTTTGGGGAAAATTCGCCAAGTCGGCATATTGTCAAAAGACCCGCTCATCTATACTCAAGTTTTTCTAAAGCCTCAAATATTGCAGCTGAGCAGCTGAATAAACATATGGCACCATGCAGAAAAAATATTATTACCTTCTCCGCCATGCTTAGCAACCACTTATACCAGCTCTTAGGGTACTGTCACACAGTACCATTTTGATCGCTACGACGGTACGATTCGTGACGTTCTAGCGATATCGTTACGATATCGCAGTGTCTGACACGCAGCAGCGATCAGGGACCCTGCTGAGAATCGTACGTTGTAGCAGATCGTTTGGAACTTTCTTTCGTCGCTTGATCACCCGCTGACATCGCTGGATCGTTGTGTGTGACAGCGATCCAGCGATGTGTTCGCTTGTAACCAGGGTAAACATCGGGTAACTAAGCGCAGGGCCGCGCTTAGTAACCCGATGTTTACCGTGGTTACCAGCGTAAAAGTAAAAAAAACAAACAGTACATACTCACATTCCGGTGTCTGTCCTCCGGCGTCTCAGCTTCTCTGCACTGTGAGCGCCGGCCAGCCTGAAAGCGAGCACAGCGGTGACGTCTGACGTCACCGCTGTGCTTTCCGGCCGCTGTGCTTACACAGTGCAGAGAAGCTGAGACGCCGGAGGACAGACACCGGAATGTAAGTATGTACTGTTTGTTTTTTTTACGTTTACGCTGGTAACCAGGGTAAACATCGGGTTACTAAGCGCGGCCCTGCGCTTAGTAACCCGATGTTTACCCTGGTTACCCGGGGACTTCGGCATCGCTCCAGCGTCGTGATTGCAACGTGTGACCGCAGTCTACGACGCTGGAGCGATAATCATACGACGCTGCGACGTCACGGATCGTGCCGTCGTAGCGATCAAAATGGCACTGTGTGACGGTACCCTTACTCCAAACAATAAATCCTAGAAACATCACTGACGTTAGATCTTTGCTGGAGATTTCTTCTGCTATTAATAGAGAAGGAATAAACTGTCCATCCATCCCTTGATGTTTAGTTCACGAGATCATTGAAGCAGAGACATGAACAGCCCATAACCGCCCCAGACCAGGACTGTGCAGAAATACTCTAGTAACTCAGGTTACTGGAGCAATTTTAAAGAGTATTAATGGTATAAATTAGAAAATGTCCTTACAAAAAGAAGAAAACACAACACCCAGAATTTCCCAGAGCCAAGAATGGAAAAGAAGTCTCTTTGGAGAAACGGAAACAACATAGCAGCACATAGGAACTTGATACTAATTCTCAGAAAATCTGAGTCATTGCTCTCCCTTAGGAAGGATGTTTTGGGGAAAAACAAGAACTTTCTATCACAAGGTCACTCATTCATATAGACATGGATTCAGAGTATTTTGAAAGAGATGGAGCAGCACTTTAAAATTAGCAGGATTGCGTCATAACATCTTTATTGCATTTTTTTTTGGTTATGACCCAAAAAGACACGCTGCATTCATAAATATACTTTTGTGGGAGCGCAACTTTTCTGGATAGATTACAAGATCATGGTGGTTTCAGTGACATGGCATAGTGGGTCACTTTAAGGCCGGAGTCACACTAAACATATGGAAAATCGGTCCAAGTCTCCCAGCCACACAAGTGTTCTCCGTATGGTCATCCATGTGTAATGTGTTTGCAATGCGATGATGCAATTTTCTCACACCTATGCATCCGTTTGGCATCCGTATGACTTTACATTTCTCACTGATTTTCCTCATTGAATTTAATGGCTCAATGGGCTGAAATGAGGAAAATGTGTGCGTATTTGTCGCAAGCTAGACGAATGGTCCGTGTGGTGTCCAAGTTTTTCTCGCACCCATAGGCTTGCATTGGCGAGTCTCGGATGATATATGCCTACAATTGCAGCATGCTGCGATTTTACACACACGTCGAATTCGCCTGAGAAAAAATACGGTGATGTGGGCTGCCCTATAAATTAACACTGATGTTTTCTCGCATAACACTCGTCCATATTCTAAGGTAGTGGAACGCCCGCCAGGGCCGTGGGGTACTCGGTACTGGGTCCGTTCGTCATTAAAGAGGTGGTCACGGTGGTAGCGACCCGGTCCGTGGCCCTGGGTGTCCAAATAAAAGAGAATGTCTTTAAAGGGATTATGTAAAATAAAGTTTGTTAGTGACACCATCTGTGGTATTCGGTCAAGGATGACCAACGCTGCTTAAAGGGGTCCGCTGGGGTGATGTTATGGCAGCTGGGATGGTGTGGCTTCCCACAGGTGAAGCTGGGTCCCCAGGGCTCCCGGTATAGTAGGGACAGGTGGTAGGTGGTGTAGAAAGAAATGGAGGACACAGGGTTGCATTCTCTTTTCCTCTTTACTGAAGGGTTCAGGCATCCACAGTCCAGGATACCGGATCTCAGGTGCTGGTATGGTCCGGTCGGCTTGGAAGCAAATCTGCAATCCCCCTTACCAGGTGGAGTTGGAAGCCTTCCCTCTAGCGCTGTGGTGTTGTCCCTTGCTGCCTTAGGCCTCACACAAAGTCATCACGTGTTCACTCTGTCCCCCTTTAGGTAGGACAATACCCATATGACAGGTAACTCGAGTCTTTTTACAGGATTTCTATCGCGACCCAGGCTCTATGTGTTACTGTGTCTTCAGGTGTATGGTGGACAGGTAACTTGCAATCTGCTGTCCAGCTGGTTTCTGCTGTGGGGCATAAAGTTATCCCCACAACCTCGGTCTTCCGGCTACCGGTTTTTGCTTCTCTCGCCAGCTCTTCACTTCGTCTGTGCTTCTTTTCTCCTTGACATTCTCTTCAATCTGTTCTGCTTTCCTTTCTCTCTCTTTCCAGGAGCTGCAGCACCCTCTTGGCTGCACGGCCCCTCTCTCAGACTCTCTGCCTCAGACTGCTCCAGTCTGCTGTCTGGCACTCAGTAATTGACTAACTTCCCCTCCAGACCAGAATATCTATAGGGGAGCCACACACAAGCTGGATCAGAGCTCCCCCTTCTGGCCTGGAGTATGAACATGTTGCATGTTTGTGATTACCTGATAAAAGAGATCTTTTGTCGCTTCCAAGCGTGACATCACTCTCCCCGTGAGGAAAGCAATGACACTGTAACAACCAGGAACCTGGGGTGTCACAGTAGTGTGACCTTGGCCTAAGTCTCAGACTATGTAGAAGTTTAGCCAGAGGGTTGGGGCACCATATTTTGAACAGGCATAGCACATAACATACGCACAGATAGTTTAACAGCTCATATCCGAAAAATAAAGACATGCCACTCACAACCCCATACAAGTAAAGAGAAAAAATAGACATCAACAATGCATGTGTAGGGGGGAGGCTGGGATGAAGAAGACATTTTGGCAACAAGAGGGTTGTGATGTTGAGTTTTATAAATGTGTGATAATCTCTATGGCTGGTGTATGTTCGGTTCTAATACAGGCTATGCCTATGGTCATCGCTGGGAATAAGGGAGGTCTGTCCACTACAGGAACCATACACCATATAGTAGATAGGGATACAGTTTGCACTACACTAGGGATTAGATAGTTAATAGTGTTGGGATTAGCCCACAGCTTGGGAGGGGTTATATGAGGTTTTATAGAAAAATCTTTCCTGGTTGCAGTCAGTTGGAGGCAGTAACACAGACAGTCTAGTCAGAGTGTAAGAATCATCAAATGCAAGTTCTGGGTGGAGTGGAGACCAAGGCTAAACATGGCAGAGTTAGCAGATTCTAATACAACAGGGTGCAGCAGAAGAGAACGAGCCCGGTCAGTATAAGTTTCCAAGAGGAGTGAGCGCACAGCTTCGGTCACGTCTGGATGCCGGGGCAGTCTTGAACCTAAGGTTCGGAAGAGGTATAGAGAATCATGCCTCTGTCTCCCTGATGAGGAAGATGTCAGACGGATTACAGAGTGAGGTGAAGATGGTGGGTTTCAGGACAGGACGGGGAAAAGGACTGATGGATCATAAAACCAAGGGGAAATCACTAAAAAGAGACTTTGTTTTAATCTGTATGCAGCAAGCATGTGCAAACAAATTGCACAGTAAAATCGAACCTATTAACCTGGACCCAATGTCTTCTGTCTTGTTTGTAGCTGGAACTGGTCCTATGGACAGGGAGGTAACGAGGGCTCCCGAAGAAAAAGTGAGTAAGGAACATACTCCATCACATCACGCACTCCACCTAGACATTCGTTTAGAAGAGGGGTTTCAGGGCACCAGAACTTTGTTCCGGCCCACAGCAAATGACACGAGTGCCCTGGCCCCGCTTCAAGTGGCGTGGCGAGCAGGGTCAGGCCCTGGAAAATGAAGAAAATAAGGAAGTAGGGGAACTAAAAGAAGCAAGAAAAAAGAAGAAACAAGCAAATAAAGTACAACATGTACCCATTGTAATCTATGGTGCTATTCACATGACCGTGTTTTTTACAGACCATATGTCTGGGCAAAATTCATGAAGATATGAGCATTTTTTTAATGTATCACAGATGAAAAGGACCAACACAAGTCCATAGGCCTGTGAAAAATACGTAAAGCACACGGATGGTAAAATAAGTTACCAGCAACTCCAACCACTGGCAACAATGGGCATGTTTTGGTTTCAATCTCACAAACATTTAAAAAACAGAAAAAAATTAATAGCGCTGCACAGCCTCTCAACTTAGAGCAGATGGGGGGGGCGTGGCGATGTAGTGGAGCTGAACAGACGTGTCAGGCTGGAGCTCCCGTAATCCTGCAGAATCCTGCTTTAAATACTCACCCGGGAGGGATCCGGTGAACACCGCTGGAATCCTCTGGGTGCCTGGGGGTCCCCGGCTTCTGAGAGGGCGCGAGGTGCGGCTTCGGTCGGGCGGAATCCCTGAGGCGCGCGGACGGAGAACAGAGAAGGCAGGAGGCGGCGGCCATCTTCCCTGCAGCGTGCGCTGGAGTCGGAAGGCGCGAAGTGTGCCAGGAGACTCGGGAGGTGCCGGCCACAACTACCGGAGGTACTTGAGAGGACTGTGCGGTGTGAGTCCTGGAAGACGGACCCCGCACCCCTCTCGTTACTGTTGCACCATATTATATAGAGCCGACCGGCTCCAGCATCGCCCATAACTTTAGATCCTCTCCCCTGCACGGCTGCCCGGGTGGAGACTATACGTCCTCTGTGACTCTCAGATAACAGAACCTATAACCTGCACTCTGCAGTTATTGGGAGACAGAGCCTACAGATATTATAAGAAACTGAGCCTTATTTGTGGTGGGGGCTGCTCCTGGAACTCTCCCCTCATTTGTATCCATAGTGGTGAGCCCTGCACTATACTGCTACTTTTGCGAGGTTGCACAGGGAGGACCCTACAGGCTGTGTGTGCATTGTGACTTAGTGGCTTGTTAACCAAACCATAATCAGCTGCAGCGATATTTTAATTCATATCATCCAATATGAGTCGCTATAAAAACTCGGGCACAGCTGAAAAGCTTAAAAAGTTTGCACGAACGGATCCACCTGATAGTATACGTTCAAAAAAGAACTCTCCTTCACCTGTGAGCAGATCTGAAAACCAATTAAAAAACCAAGCCTCTGATGGTGAGGAAGATGGAGATCAGGAAGAATTGACATTGAAGCAGGCATCTGAGCAATTGATGCAAGCTATATCATTGACCAGGACATCATTATCGGGAAAGATAGAGGAAGTGCACTCTGAAGTGGGGCGCCTCAGACAAGACATGCAGACCATGGGAGGTCGTATTACTGAGGTTGAATCACGTGTATCTCGCTTAGAAGATAATTATGGACCTATGGAGGCTAAATTGACAAAGGTGGCTGGCTCTATAAATGCATGGAAACAGAAAGCGGACGATCTGGAAAACAGACTGAGACGGAATAATATCCGTATAATTGGTTTGCCGGAGCGGTCGGAGGGTCAGCACCCAGAAACATTTCTAGAGGAATGGCTGAAGGATACCTTGGGAGGTGGTTTCTCCACCACCTTTTCCGTGGAGAGGGCCCACAGAGTGCCAACAAAGCCTCCCATTCCTGGCGCTCCTCCGAGACCTTTTTTAGCACGCCTGCTCAATTGTAAAGACAGAGATATGATCCTTCGCTTGGCTAGACAAAAAAGTCCCATCAAATATAACAATGCTACTATCTCTGTGTTTCCAGATTTTTCCATGGAGTTGCAAAAACAACGATCTCAATTTATGGAAATTAAAAAACGGCTCAGAGAGAAAAACATCTTATACTCAATGTTATACCCTGCCAGGCTCAGAGTGGTATACCAAGGCTCTTCTTCCTTTTTTGCAAATCCGGCTGAGGCTGAGGAGTGGATGCGGTCGTGTTTGGGGGCAGGCGGGAGTGGAGAGAAATCCTAAGAGGACCGCTGTCTTCGTTTGTCTAGAATTTGGAACCTTTTTGCCGGATTTTCCTTGACGGTGTGGGGAGCTCCTCTGCCAGCGTCCTGGGAAACAACTTTACTGAACTCTGTGTTCAGAGATGGTATCCCCTTTTTTGGACTGGGCTATCTGGAGCGCGAATTTTTGCTCCTTTACAAAGTACTTTTTGCTTTTCAATGTTTTGATTTTGTTTACTGTTAGCTACTTAGAAATTACTGCCATGTTTTTCTCCACTACAGGTGTAGCAGAAGCTCGACGTGACGCTATGCATTCTAGACTGATAAGTTATGGCGTCTGACATCACATGTATGACATGGAATGTGAGGGGCCTTGGGTCGCCTCGTAAGAGGGTCAAAGTGTTTTCTCAGATACGACGTTACCACCCTCATATAATAGCTTTGGTTGAAACACATCTAACTAGGGACTCGGCCCGTTATGTACAAAAACCCTGGGTACAATGGTCTGTACATGCATTCCATACTAGTTATTCTAGAGGAGTATCTTTGTTAATTCATAAAGATATCAGATGGGAGGTCAGAGAAGTTCGGAGAGATCCGGAAGGTCGTTTTGTGTTTGTGCACGCGAATGTGAATTCAGAGGACTATGCGATAATGTGTATATATAACCCTCCCCCTGCTAAGATGTCGATTATTAAGAAAGCGGTTGATTTTGCTTTAAATTATCCAGATGCGCATGTCCTGTGTATGGGAGATTTCAATATGCTAATGGATGAATGTATGGATAGACTTCGGTTTGATGGAAATATCATGGATGTGCATCCTTCACCATCCCGATTGTCAATACTCATGGAAGGCACTGGTTGGTTAGATCTCTGGAGAATGCGCCATCCCGATGTAAAGGAGTATACATGTCATTCATCTGTCAGACGCACTCTATCTCGCCTAGACTATATATTTGGCTCTGGTGGCTTGGCGGTACGGGTGGAGGAGGTGCGTCATGGGAGTAGAAGTATCTCAGACCATAGTCCTGTGATTCTTAAACTTAGGCTGAGTCGGGCGAGGAACAGTATAAATTGGAAGGTGAACCCATTCTGGATGAAGTTGATAGGCCCAGACGACCGGACTGTTGACCAGCTGGACTGTTTCATTACATCCCACCCTATGCCGCAAAATATTAATATTCTATGGGATGCCCTCAAAGCATATTTGAGAGGATGCTTGTCTTCTACCATCTCATATATTAAGCGCCTGACTTCAAAGGAAGATGATGACATGGATAGACGATTGAAAGATTCAGAGGCGGCTTATATAGCTAATCAGACAAATGAGAATAAGACGGAGTGGTTACACCTGCACAGACTCCATAGTCAATATACCGACACCAAATCCAAACGTAAATTGTTTTTTACTAAACAGACTTACTTTGAACTGGGAAACCAGTCCAGTAAACTCCTAGCATATATGGTACGTCAACACAACACATCCAACACTATACTCAAAATCCGGAAATCAGATGACTCTGTAGTGACCTCGACAGACGACATACTCCAATGCTTTTGTGATTACTATAAAAGTCTATATAGCTCCAAAGGAGATTCTGATATTTTGGAATGCCTAGACTACCTGTCGGATCTAGTATTCCCTACGTTGGATGCTGCACAGCAAGCCTTTTTAGATGCAGATTTTACTCTCGATGAGGTAAACAGGGCCATAACAGACATGGCTTCTGGCAAGGCACCGGGCCCAGATGGTTTCCCCATAGAAGTATACAGAAAATATAGAGACGCTTTGACACCAATTCTCTTGAAAGTATTTCAGGGGTTTTGGGAGGGTGGTTCCTTGCCGGATTCTTATTATGAAGCAAATATCATAGTCTTAAAAAAGGAAGGGAAGGACCCCCTGGACTGTGGATCTTACCGCCCCATCTCGCTGGTCAATGTAGACTATAAGATTTTTACTAAAATTCTAGCCACTAGGTTAAATGCGGTAATATTGGATATAATACATCCGGACCAGACGGGTTTCATGCCGGGCAAGAGTACCTCTATTAATATTAGGAGGGTTCAATCAATAGCTCAATATAGTACGTTAGTACCTGAGAATAAATGGGCCATGGCCTCGCTGGACGCGGCTAAGGCATTTGACTCCCTTGAATGGCCCTTCCTATTTGCGTGTTTACAACGATTCCAATTTGGTCCCAAGTTCCAAAAATGGATTGCAGCATTATATTTGAAACCAAGAGCTCGGATAATTATTAACAATTCTATTTCTGATTCGTTCTCCTTAAAGAGGGGAACTCGCCAGGGATGTCCTCTGTCTCCGGCATTATTTGCCCTAGCGATAGAGGCGTTAGCGATTCGTATGAGGTCCTCCCCACTTATTAGGGGTATTACAATAGCAGATCGCACGGACACTATCGGTCTATATGCAGATGATATGGTGGTGTTTCTTGATGAGGTGGAGGAGACCTTGCCACATGTGATTACTACTATAGAGGGGTTCGGTAGACGTTCGGGATTGTATATAAATTGGGACAAATCTGCCTTGATGCCTCTTTCTCATGGCTCGATGACACATCTCAACACTTTATCCCCACTACCGGTTGTCACTAGCTTCAAATACCTAGGAATAATTATACCAAGATGTAGTAGACTTGATCTACAGTTTAATGTTCTCCCATTGCTAGAACTAGTTAAACATAAATTTGCAATTTGGAGTAAACTACCTTTATCTGTCTCGGGCCGCATAAACTTGATAAAAATGATACTTCTCCCGAAACTCAACTATTCTCTCCAACATAGCGCAGTACCGGTCCCTAAATCCTTTTTTGCCAATCTAAACTCATTAACTACATCTTTTATTTGGGGAAGGGCTAGACCTAAACTTAAATTGTCCACCTTATATAGATCTAAACAGATGGGAGGGGCAGCGTTGCCAGACTTCTTCTTATACTACCTAGCTGGACAACTTAGAGCTTTGGGGAAATGGATGCCGGGGGGAGATTTACCGAACTCAGAACACCATTTGATTCAGGCTGCCAAAATCAAATGCCCGTTGGGTTTTTTGGAGGTGGACAAACCCTCTGCCTCTAGTTTACTACCATTGCTTCGCCTGGCAAGATTGATTTGGCGTCAAGTGAAGAAGGCAATTCATTTTGATGGTATAGTAGCTGAACTTCCATTATGGGATAATGAATATTTTCCGGGCTTGTTGAACCACCCCTCTGCTCAATTCTGGACACTGCATGGTGTCTCATCGCTTAATGACCTCTATGAACAGGGAACCCTAATGTCCTTTGAACAAATACAGCATAAATATGATATACCGAGACCTCAGTTCTTTCGATATCTTCAACTCAGATCTGCGATTCAATCACATTTTCGTAACGTTGAAATGGCACGAGTAATGTCCTCCTTCCCACTGATAGGAATATTCAAGTCACAGGGGCCCCGGGGTCTTATCTCCGTATTGTATACTTATATGTTATCAGTGGGTGCGGATGCTGCCTTGTTGCCGATAAGGGACAAGTGGAGGGTCCTGATACCCGACCTGCAGGGTGAGGACTGGGAGGTGGCCCTTGAATCTCCAACCAGGGTGTCGCCCTCGGCCAACAATAAAATGATTCAGTTATATATTTTGCATCAATCATATCTAACCCCACTGCGACTATTTAAAATTGGGTGGTCCCGGTCTTCAGAATGCACTAGATGTCACATGGAGGAGGCGGATTTCATACACATGATATGGGAATGTCCAATTATTATGTCTTATTGGAAAGAGGTAACCGCGTTGTTGACTTCCCTTGTACATATTCCTGTTCCCCTAACCCCATCAGTGTGTTTATTTGGGATATTGGAGGAGGAGATCTGGGGCCACCATGCTCAAATCTTTCTGAGAGAGACACTTTTTCTGG
Organism: Ranitomeya variabilis; assembly: GCF_051348905.1. Taxonomy (NCBI): domain Eukaryota; kingdom Metazoa; phylum Chordata; class Amphibia; order Anura; family Dendrobatidae; genus Ranitomeya; species Ranitomeya variabilis. Next base: position 110,688,439 of record NC_135234.1, read on the forward strand.
CAAGAAAATTGATTGCCTTACGTTGGATGGGTACCTCACATCCGTCTCTTAGGGCCTGGATGGAGTTGGTAAATTTAATTGTGCCATATGAACGCACCTTATACCAAAATAGAGGCTGCTTGGATAAATTTAATAAAATTTGGGACTCGTGGAACTCGTCATACCTTACTATGTCGTCACGCAGCTGAGGGCCTAGTTTCTGTACAATAAAGACTTGAGACATAGAGTGAGTCACGCTGGGCATTGAAACTGCTATGCTACGGTAGTGGAGACAGTTTTGTTTTGTTTAGGCAGTAAGATAGGTTGAGTTTAGGATTTTCAGTATATGTGACATACTATTATATTTCAAAATTGCATGACCCGATCGGTGTATAAAGTATTCTGTGGATGAATCTATCTTTGTGATGTACCTACACTGACGTTGAAATAAGTACACTGTGTATGTTCATGTGAATTAAGTGTTCTAATAAACGAATTTAAAAACTTAGAGCAGATGACATCCAGCCAATTGTGGGTGTATTTCTAGTGAAGTAAAACTTCAGTCACTGGAGGTGCTCGCATGAAAAAAGACAATTCAGCATGAATAAAAAAGAGAAAATGTGGCAGCACTCACCAGATGACGGGTGGTTCAATCCTTTATTGAAGACAAGAAATCCATAACATCGTGTTCATGGCTCGGGGGAGTGCGGACAAAAGGGAGGTGAGCAGGGATCGACATCGACGATCATCGTCGATCCCTGCTCACCTCCCTTTTGTCCGCACTCCCCCGAGCCGTGAACACGATGTTATGGATTTCTTGTCTTCAATAAAGGATTGAACCACCCGTCATCTGGTGAGTGCTGCCGCATTTTCTCTTTTTTATTCTCACAAACATTTAAACCTTTCTATTTGGTCTCCTGGCTAAAATAGTGACTTGCACTTCAAATATTAACCAAATGGCAAATGAATTGATGAAATGAATTTTCCGAAAATAAATAATAATTTCCGCCTCTAAAATTCAAGACTAAGCAGAATTGCTATTTAGGATCCCAGGGAAGCTGTGTATCAACTCAATGGGTTGTTACTTTTCGTTTGCAAAAACAGTCACTACAGAGGTTGATAAGTGATAACTCAAGCTTAGCCTATATTCACACTTCCATTTTTTCATTCAAGTGTTGTTCATTTTTAAGACTCAGTTCATGGCCTAAACAGGTTTTTTATGCAATTCACAAGTCTATTTTTCGACTCATCTATGTTTGCATTCATTCAAACTCTGTGCATTGCCTATTCTCGTCTGATTTTGAGGATTAGATTCAGTTATTCAAGTCTATAGGGATCCATCAAAAAAGGATTAAAAGAAAAAGACATTCATTATTCTGACTCCATAACTAGGCTGCAAGTGTTGGCTCCTTGGACAGTGCTCCTGTGGATGTTTGTATATAACCTGTCATGCTGCTGCAATTCAGGTAGGTGCAGGCTTCACTAGATTGCAGTAGAGAGGAAGCACCTAAACAGAGTTAACCTGCAGTGCAACAGTGAGGCTACCACAGGTGGCAGCAGAATAGTCAAAACAAGCCGGGTCAAATCCTAGACTGTAGCACAGTACCAAAGGGATGAGCAAACTCGCGGTCAGAGACAAGCCAGGGGATCAGTAACAGTCAGGAGCGGATAAGCCAAAAGACAAAGGACAGAAACAGGTCAGGATACACACCAAGTCAAACCATGGAGTCTGCACACTAAAGGGAAACATTGAGTCAAGACGGGAACAGGGGAAAACAGAGACACAGGTTCAGACAGCAAACGCAGCAGGACAAATTGGAGCAATCAGAGTCAGCTACAGCAGCACTAGGCAGAAACTATAACTGACATGATCTGCAGGACACAGCGGGGCTAAATAGCCAACCTGAGCCCAGACAGGGGCTGAGAAAAGCTAACCCCTGACAGGACTCAAAACCCGGTCTGGATCATGACAGAACTAGTACTCGTACCAAGAAACGTCATCAGATAGCTATACCTGACTTTAAAGGCATGTATGAAGATTCCAGAGGAAATTTATTTTCAGGCTGAACCAGAGATGTTCAGAGAAGATGGTTGACAAACACTAAGGCCCCCTTCACACGTTAGTGTCTCCAGTACGTGTGGTGACAGTTTTCACATGTCCTGGAGACACGTACACATGCACACCCATTATAAATTATGGGGCTGCACACATGTCTTTGTGTTCACATGGACCTTGTGTCCATGTGACCCACACGTAGACATGTCCGTTTTTTTCCGGCAGCATGAATGTCAATATGTCTTACACATGTACACACAGATGACATAAAGTGTGACATCCCATGTCGTCCATTTGACAATTACTGCAGTAGAATGAAGCATAGAAATCACAGCTGTTTAAGTGTTAAATATGTGCAAAGTTATAGATAAATAGGTGGATATGAAGGCAGCACTCCAAAATTACAAAAATGAAAAATGTAATGGCCCATTGTGACGGCAATGTTTCAATCCCATTGAGGATCTTTCTCAAGCCCTAATTAGACCCAAAAGTTGCTGTCACTATGGGCCACTGAATTTTTCATTTTTCTAATTTGGGAGTGCTGCCTTAATTTTTTACATGCAGCGCCCCAGAGTCCTGGTTGTTGCAGTACTGTCGCTCTTCCACCAGGGGGAGTGATGGTACGTCTGATGGTACTAAAGGAGTTCACCTGATCAGGTATCACAGTCACACACTACACTTCACACTCCGGCCACCAGGGGGAGCAAAAGGTTCTATCTATTAGGCCACTCCTCACACTCGCCACTCGGGTAAAACTGGGGGTTGGATAGGAAGTTAGAGAGAAAGCTACCTGGGTTCGACCCAGAGAAGACCTGTCAGGCAGACAGGGGGAGAAGGAGGAACATCTGAGCTGCAGACAGAGGTCCCTGTCAGGGGTGGGATCCTGACAGAGACATAGCAAGAGATAGAACGTTACGGAGCTGCGCCTGCACCTCATTGCAGCAGCATCCTAAGAAAGGACAAGAAATGAAGTATATTGTGGAGAAGTGAGAAACGAGATCACAGCACAAGGAGATAATACCAGGAGGAGTCCTGCTTTAAGATCGGCAACATCCTTCTGAGACGGTGGCCGGAACACCGAGGGAGTAATAGGCTCTACGCATTACTTCAAACAACGTCAGGACAGTTAATTCCAAGTTGGCTGCCCAACCTTTAACCTAATAAAGACAACGGAGGCAAATTGTGGGAGAGGGGCGTCTCTAGGGTCCCTATAAAATAGCTCCAGGCCTACCCCGTCATACGGGTCGTCCTATCCATACCATCTGGGGGACGGAGAGAGAGAGAAATAGAAACATACTCGACAGTTGAGAGGACTATTCCGTGGTGCTCAGCAGGGAGGTACTTCAACACACAGGCGCTAGTAGGAAGGCTACTGAATTCCACCTGCAAAGGGAACTCTGGATGTGCCTTCGGACCGGCCGGATTCAGCCAGCCCTGCGAACAGTGCTCTGGACTGTGGACGTTGAAGTCTTCAGTAAAAAGTAAAGAGACTGCAAAGAACCTTTGTGTCCTCGTTATTCATCGCGCGTCCACCATCACTACCTACATATCTGGGAAGCCCTGGGGACATACTTCACCTGTGGGAAGGTATACCATCTAGCTGCCATTCCATCACCCCAGCGGACCCCTAAGCAGCGTCGGTCATCCTGACCGAACACCACAGGTGGCGTCACGAACACTTGACAAACTATCACCTTTTATTGAGCGCTCCTTAGCAGGGCCACGGACCGGGTCTGGCCACCGTGACATCCCCAGAACCGAGACAGAGGGACCCCGTACCGAGTACCCCACTGCCCTGCGCCTGGGGGCGATCCAAAATTGGCGTCATGAACAGGATCTACTTAAGCCTGAAAATCAGGTCATGTGTGCCTAAGAACTGTGTCAAAACTGTATTGGAACTGTGATTTGCTTAAACACTGTGTATCGCTATTTGCCGCCAAAAATTCCCGCCAAAACTGCCGCCATTACAGCGCCACGAGGAGCGCAGGAGAAGAAGAAGGGCGTGGAGTTGTGGGCATGAACAAACTGAGAAGCGCGAAGAACAATGACCGCCCAGTCTAAATATTTCTGTATCCTGAGGACGTGTCCGTCAGCAGCCGAGGTCCGCCTCCTAATTCTCTATGGCGGGCGGAGACCGAAGAAACGAAACTATGACTCAGGAGAACCAGAGCCGACGACCAGTGGGGACCTTCGGAAGAGGATGGCCCCGCACAGACCCCCGTCACCAGCGGACTACTCCAGCATGCCACCGTTGGAGAGCCTGGACCCCTGGGAGTTGCCTATGGGAAATCCACTGCCTGCACCGCTGTCAGTCCTGGCACCTTCCTCGGAGGAGTGGAGTGGCGCCGAAAGGGTAGCCACAAGCGCAGGTACCCGGTGCTCTGGCGTCTCGGGAGTCCGCTTCCCTTCCTCACCTGCCTCGTTCACCGCCGAGACCTCTGGAGCCCCGGCATCTTCACCGCCCGACCCCAGACCACCGGGGGGACCTGACCTCGGACCCTTCCCCTGGGGGGAGTACCAGAACCACCTGGTCGCGGAGTATCAGCGGGAAGTGGAGCGGGAGGCTCGAGGCTCCTTGCTGAATGGCTCCTTGCCGAAGTGGAGTGTCGTGATTGTGTACCAACCCCAGAGAGGAAAAGGCTTTGTACAGGAGATCGGGTCGTCGGTGAGAGTCCACATCACCCGGGAGGAGGTGGAGTCCTGCCTATGCGGAGATGGTGCAGATCCCGTCCAGAAACCTGGAGATGCTGTAACCTACCGCCGATACCAGAGAGGGAACGGCTGGTGGGCCCGGGATATACAGCGATGCACAACTCTCCTGGCAGTATCCAGAACCATCGGGGAAGAGCTTGCCGCTGACGCAGCTGCAGCAGCCTCTGCCGCCGCTGGCATCATCCATCGGACCACCCAGACCTTTATTGCCACGCACGACCTGGTCGTGCAGAAAGAACAGACTCACGGAGTGCACCGGGCGCCAGGAGTGGATTTGGAATCAAGTCTTCGCAAGCCACAGAGGGTTACCTGTCAGGTGAAGCCCTGGTGGAGGCCTCCGGATTTATGAGGATGAACCTCGGAAACCTGAGTATGTATATAGTTATTTTAAAACTTTTCCTGTTGTTTTGCTGCTACACCCGTTAAGGGTTACTTTTTAAAGGGATCCCTTTGTTGACCCGGGATTCCCTATTGTTTTATGTTTTTGCACATGTTTTCCACGTTTATCAAAGACTGCCGAATCATGGACGGTGAATGATTCACAAACTGTTGCTGTACATAGTTTGCACATTCTTAAAGGTGCTCCCTACTGGTTTTACAAAAAGAATTCCTTTTTGAAGAGACTGTTCCTGATTACAGTGTGAAAGTTCTTGCTTTAAACAGACTTGCAAATTGATAGTTTGTACTACCTCAGAAGAGACTTGGTTTCCTCTTAAAGGGGATGTTCATTTGTTGCACTTAGTCGAAACATGATAATGTTGCCTTAAAAAGTTAGATAGTAATAATGTTCTTACATAGTGATAGTATGTAGCTAGGAATAGAAAATGTCTTATAATGTTCTTGAATAAAATCGAAGTTAAAGTAATTATTAGAATTTCATGAGAAGAAAAGCTGAAGAAAGATGCAGTAGGCCCGTAGGGGTAGACAGATAGTCCTGCATACGTGAAAGTGGAAGAGGAATGACGAGAATGTTAATTTGCACTTTTGAGTTTTATAGCATGCCTTTAGTGGGTACACGCCCTTAAAGGAGAGATACCGTTTTGTATTTGCACTTCATAGATAGTATGCCCGGCTGGGTAATAATGGTTATTTATAGTTAGTTATTTAATAATTGTTATTTAAGGTGATACGCAAAATGTAAATATGTTTTTGTTTGCAACGTTCAAGTGTTCTCACCTCCCATGAAGGGAAGCATTGTTATATTTACTTGTTTACAGCATTCCAAAAATTTTGTGTCTTTTGCTAACATGTATTGTTGTTCTTCTTTTCCCAGTCCGGGAGTACTGGATTTAACGGGGGGAATGCAGCGCCCCAGAGTCCTGGTCATTGCAGTACTGTCGCTCTTCCACCAGGGGGAGTGATGGTACGTCTGATGGTACTAAAGGAGTTCACCTGACCAGGTATCACAGTCACACACTACACTTCACACTCCGGCCACCAGGGGGAGCAAAAGGTTCTATCTATTAGGCCACTCCTCACACTCGGGTAAAACTGGGGGTTGGATAGGAAGTTAGAGAGAAAGCTACCTGGGTTCGACCCAGAGAAGACCTGTCAGGCAGACAGGGGGAGAAGGATGAACATCTGAGCTGCAGACAGAGGTCCCTGTCAGGGGTGGGATCCTGACAGAGACATAGCAAGAGATATAGAACGTTACGGAGCTGCGCCTGCACCGCATTGCGGCAGCATCCTAAGAAAGAACAAGAAGCGAAGTATATTGTGGAGAAGTGAGAAACGAGATCACAGCACAAGGAGATAATACCAGGAGGAGTCCTGCCTTAAGATCGGCAACATCCTTCTGAGGCGCGTAGCCGGTGGCCGGAACACCGAGGGAGTAATAGGCTCTACGCATTACTTCAAACAACGGCAGGAAAGTTAATTCCAAGTTGGCTGCCCAACCTTTAACCTAATGAAGCCAATGGAGGCAAATTGTGGGAGAGGGGCATCTCTAGGGTCCCTATAAAATAGCTCCAGGCCTACCCCGTCATACGGGTCGTCCTATCCATACCATCTGGGGGACGGAGAGAGAGAGAAATAGAAACATACTCGACAGTTGAGAGGACTATCCCGTGGTGCTCAGCAGGGAGGTACTTCAACACACAGGCGCTAGTAGGAAGGCTACTGATTTCCACCTGCAAAGGGAACTCTGGATGTGCCTTCGGACCGGCCGGATTCAGCCAGCCCTGTGAACAGTGCTCTGGACTGTGGACGTTGAAGTCTTCAGTAAAAGGTAAAGAGACTGCAAAGAATCTCTGTCCTCGTTATTCATCGCGCGTCCACCATCACTACCTACATATCTGGGAAGCCCTGGGGACATACTTCACCTGTGGGAAGGTATACTATCTAGCTGCCATTCCATCACCCCAGCGGACCCCTAAGCAGCGTCGGTCATCCTGACTGAACACCACAGGTGGCGTCATGAACACTTGACAAACTATCACTTTTTATTGGGCACTCCTTAGCAGGGCCACAGACCAGGTCGGGCCACCGTGACATCCCCAGAACCGAGACAGAGGGACCCGGTACCGAGTACCCCACTGCCCTGCGCCTGGGGGCGATCCATACGTACTTTGGAAAATTGGTTTATATCTGGGAGGCTTTGCTCCCCTGCCTGTTTTCTGGTGCTGCCTTGATTTTTTCTATTTAGATTGATAGATATGGGGTAGATAGCTAGCTAGACAGATATCCGTGAGATATACAGTATAATCAGTGTTGTGCATGTGCAGTATACTGTACTTTTTATTATGCAAATAAATAAATAAATTAAGACAACGTGGGTGGTCCCTTTATTTTTGATAACCAGCAAAGGTAAAGCAGTGAGGTGTGGACCTCCTGTAGAATATAAGTCCACAAGGACAGGGATCTCTCCCCTCTGTACCAGTCTGTCATCATAAATTTGTGTACTGTAAATGATATCTATAACCCTGTATGTAACCACTTTCTCATGTACAGCACCATGGAATTAATGGTGCTATATAAATAAATAATAATAATAATAATAAATAATAACAATAATATTATCAAGCTGGGAAGGTCCTTGGTTATTGGGCCCTTTGCCCTGCTTTTCCCGATTGCCCTTCTACATTGGCAATCAGGTAATGGTGTTAGGGTTGTTGTCAGATGTAATTTGTGAAAAATCACACCTGGAATTAAGCCCAGGGGTTAGTAATGTAGAGGTGTCTATCAGACACCCCTGTTACTAACCCAGTAATAATAAAAAACACACACACACAAAAAAACCTTTATTTAAATAAAGACTGCATGACACTATCCTTGGTTCACCAATTTATAGGAAAAAAATTCCCATGCAGATTTGCCGTATTCCACCAAATCCGATATATTGAGAATAGCAGGTACTTTATTGCTATTCACAGATGCCTGAGCCGGATGCGGGGAATGTGGACCATATCGGACCTGTGTGGGAACATTTTTGCTAATAAATTGGTGAACGAGAGATAGTCTCTTCTGTTTTTATATTTTTTTCAGGTATCTGGAGCGCCCCCACACCGCCGCAGGGCCGAGGGGCACCCGGAGCCGGGCCTCTAGGTCTCAGTCCTGGGGTTGTCACGGTGGCTAGACCCGGTCCGTGGCCCTGTCCGTCAGTGGGGGGGACGTCCGGTGAAGTAGGTGCTGTTAACGGTGGTATAGCGGTGCAGTTGTGGGGTGCAGGTCGCGATAAATAACGAGGACACCAGGTTGCAGTCTCTTTACCTCTTTACTGAAGATGTGGGAGACCTCAGTCCAGAGCGCTGTTAACTGGGTTTTCAGAGACCGGCCGGTCCAACGACACATCAGGAGCTCTCTTTACAGGTGGGAATCAGTATCTACCTTCTAGCGCTGTGTGTTGTAGTTCTTCCCTGCTGAGCTCTCGGGATAGTCCTCACAACTGTTTCTTTCTGTCTCTACTGTTCCTTCTCCGTCCTCCAGGTGATATGGTAGGACGCACCCGTATGACGGGGTAGGCCTGGAGTTCTTCCGGGACCCTAGAGTCGCCCCTCTCCCACAGCTGCCTCCGTTGTCTGCTTAGGTGTTAAGTGAGACAGCCAACCTGTAGTTAGCTGCCCTGCCGTGGTTTGCAATGTACTTAAAGTCTCTTACTTGCTCGGCGTTCCGGCCACCGACTGTTTGCGCCTCAGAAGGATGTTGCCTCGGTCTAACAGCAAGACCCCTTCTGGTATTTCTCCTTTTCTGTATTCCCGTTGTTTACTGGTTAGTTCTGCTCTGAGGAGTCTGCCAGGATCCCATCCCTGACAGGTCCTCTCACTAGCTCTTCCCAGCTACTTCTCCCTGTCTTCCTGTCCAACCCCCAGTTTTACCAGAGTTGTGAGGAGTGGCCTACTAGATAGGACCACCCCCCCTGGTGGCCGGAGTGTGAAGTGTGGTGTGAGTGTACCTGATCAGAGAAACTCCCTAGTGCAATCAGACGCACCATAGCTCCCCGTAGTGGCGGAGCCACAGCACTGCAACAACCAGGACTCTGGGGTGCTGCACTCCCCCCCGGTTAAATCCAGTACTCCGGGACTGGGAAAACAAGAACAATAATACATGTTAACAGAAAACACACAAATTTTTGAAATAGCATAACAATTGAACATAACAGAGCTTCCCTTTACGGGAGGTGAGGATTCTTGAACGTTGCGAAAGTTTGGTCATGCACAGTTTATGACTCTCAGTTCAGTGGTTGAAACAGCGGGGACCCCGGGTAAACAAAGGGGCCCCCTTGTTGAAGTTTTTGAGCAATTCACCGTCCATTACTCTAGTGTCCATTTAAAAACCTGTAACAAAAGGATATGCATACAAACATTTTCAATTACATAGCAGCCCTATCAATACCTCCAAGTTTTGTAGCGGAGGGGAGTTTGATTTTGAGTGCTGCGTGTGGACCTTCGCAGCGCAGGGGTTGCTATTGGTCTAACAGGGCCCGCTATGCTTGCTACCGCTGGTGTAGTGCGCTGTTTTCTAACTACACTTCTAGTGAGTCTGGGTAGCACTGGCAGGTTGGGGCTCTCAGAGCTGCTGCTATCAACAGTGGGTACGGCAGGCTCACTGATAGCAGAGGGAGGATTTGCCAGTTCAACGGTTGGCATGGCTTCTTCAGGCAAGGCTTGTTGAGGTTGCGGGACCGGATGATCTGGTACCACCATTGTTTCTGGTGGGTCCGGCTGTGGAAACGTTAGAACAGGTACCGCGATGGCCTGATTTATCTGAGTCCAGGACTGGGGAAAGTCACCAAGGACAGTATGGAACATCTTCTCCTTTTCCACCGGCGGGGAGATTTCTGGGGCCGTGCCCCTCTCTTTCAACTTATCGGGGCAGACCTTAAGGTGATCCCTGGATACCGCTGTCGAGGTCTCCCCTCTGTCCTTGCTGATAAGACAGACCTTAGTGTTGTCGAAGTCGGATGGCAAGATGGTATACGGTTCTGCTTCCCATTGGTCATCAAGCTTGTGTAACCTCCTCTTTCGTTTAAGCACTTGCTCACCAGGTGACAGGGGAATCGCAGGAGCGTGTTGATTGTAGTCCCTTTCTTGTTTCTGCCTAGCCTGGGCGAGACTTCTCTCCACACACTCCTGTACTTCGCGGTATCTTCGCTGCCTTTCTGTATCCCAATCTGCCTCCGGCGAGGTATCTTCGGGTACTATGACCCCCATGTCCAGATCAACGGGTAACCGACTAGACCTTCCTCGCATCAGGTACGCTGGAGTACAGGTGGTGGAACTTACTGGGATGTGGTTGTACATATCCACCAAGTCAGGCAACTTTGTCGGCCACAGGTTCCGTTCCTCCACAGGCAAGGTCTTCAATAAATCGATTACTACCTGGTTCATCTTCTCGCACATCCCGTTGGTTTGGGGGTGGTACGGTGTAGTTCTGATCTTCTTACACCCGTACAACTGGCAGAATTCTTGGAACACTTCCGCTTCGAATGCAGGCCCCTGATCGGTCAGTACTTTCTCTGGGTAGCCATGGGGTCTACAAAAGTGCTGCTGGAAGGCCCTGGCGGCAGTCCTAGCTGTTAGATCCTTGACAGGCACAACCACCAAAAACCTGGAGTAGTGGTCCACGATAGTAAGGGCGTAGATATAGCCCGACCGGCTAGGCGTCAGCTTCACATGATCCAGCGCGACCAGTTCGAGCGGCCGTTTGGTGATGATAGGCCGCAGGGGAGCCCGTTGACTGTCACGGTCCTTCCTTCGCAGACTACACGGACCACACTCTCGACACCACTTCTCAATGGTTCTCTTCATGCCAATCCAATAGAACCTCCCTCGGAGCAGCTTCTCCAGCTTCCTCCATCCGAAGTGTCCGGCTCCATCATGGTAGGCTCCCAGAACCATGGGCGCATCTCGCCTTGGCACCACTATCTGCCACACCAATTCATGAGTACGTGGGTCGATGCTCCTCCTGCACAACTTGCCATCATGGATAAACAGTTTGCTTCTCCCCTTCCACAGCTGTTGAGTTTCTTGTGGATCATCTGGGCCAGGGTGCAACCCAGCCTGCGTCAAGAGTTCCTTCACCTGACGGACCGCGGGGTCACTATCCTGGGTTTCTGCCCATCCGTGGTGGGGCAGGGGATTCAGCGTGGCATCCGGTTGGTTCTTGTGCCTGTTCTTCACATGGTGAGAGTTCTGAGTGGCTTTGGGGCGATGGAAGGCAGGCAGCTCCACCTCTTCAAGTGCCTCCGGGTCTTCTCCCACTTCTGGTAGATTGGGCATTCGGGACAGAGCATCGGCATTGGCATTCTGGTGTCCTGCCCGATATTTGATGGTGAAATCATAGTTGGACAGCCGGGCCATCCACCGCTGTTCCAAAGCCCCGAGTTTGGCAGTACCCAGATGCGTTAGCGGATTGTTGTCCGTGAAGACGGTGAATTTCGCGGAGGCCAGGTAGTGCTTAAACCTCTCTGTCACTGCCCAGACGAGGGCCAGGAATTCCAGCTTAAAGGAACTATAGTTGTCAGGGTTCCTTTCCGTGGGACGGAGTTTCCTGCTGGCGTAAGCGATCACCCTTTCTTTGCCGTTCTGAACCTGGGACAGCACGGCTCCTAATCCCACATTACTGGCATCTGTGTACAGCACAAACGGTTGATCGTATTCGGGGTAAGCCAGTATCTCTTCTCCCGTCAGTGCCGACTTCAAACAGGTGAAGGATTCCTCCAGCTCTTCGTTCCAATCAAAGGGGGTTTTCCTCCCCTTGGTCTTCTTTGGTTGGCCCACCAGCAGATTTTGCAAGGGTGCGGCCTTCTTGGTGAAATCCTTAATGAATCTCCGATAGTAACCTACCAACCCGAGGAACTGCCGGACTTCGTGGAGGTCACTAGGCTTTGGCCAGTCCTTGATCACTGTGACCTTGTCGGGGTCTGGGGCCACTCCTTCAGCGCTCACCACATGGCCCAGGTACTGCACTTTAGGTTTGAGCAGATGACACTTGGACGGTTTCACCTTTAAGCCGAATTTGGACAGGGCTTCGAACACCTCGGCCAGGTGCTTCAGATGGTCTTCGTAGGTCTTAGAGAAGACAATGACATCATCCAAATACAGCAGCACAGTTTCAAAGTTCATGTGTCCTAGGCAGCACTCCATCATCCTCTGGAACGTTCCTGGAGCATTGCACAGTCCGAAGGGCATGTAGTTGAACTCGCTGAGACCCATTGGTGTCGTGAAGGCCGTCTTCTCCTTGTCCGCCTCTGCTACAGGAACCTGCCAGTACCCACTGGTGAGATCTAAGGTAGAGAAGTAGTTAGCAGATTTTAAAGCAGCCAGAGATTCCTCTATCCTGGGCAGTGGGTATGCGTCCTTATGTGTAATGCGATTCAACTGCCTGTAATCAACACACATTCTCATTGTACCATCTTTCTTTTTAACGAGGACTAACGGAGCTGCCCAGGGGCTACAGCTGTCTCTCACCACCCCAGCCTCCTTCATTTCCCGCAACATGTCCTTGGCACACTGGTAATGAGCTGGGGGTACAGGGCGATATCTCTCTTTTATGGGTCGATGATCTCCCGTGGGGATGTGATGTTGGATCCCCTTCACCTGCCCAAAATCTGAGGGGTGTTTGCTGAATACCTGCTCGTACTCGTGTACCACCCTGTAAGCCCCCTGTATTTGATGAGACGGGGTGGAGTCAGTGCCCACATGCAGTTCCCGACACCAGTCTTTCGAGTGCTCTGCAGAACCTTTGTTCTCCGCCACGTTTGACGGGACCAAGGGTTCAGGTGTCTGTATTACACTATTATTGACAGTGAACAATTTGGCGAGCGTGGTATACTTGGTTAGGTGGACCTCTTCCTCCCCACAATTGAGGACACGTACGGGCACTCTCCCCTGTCGGACGTCAACCACCCCCCGGGCTGTCAGCACAGTAGGCCTATTGTCTGAATATACAGGTTCCACCAAGGCCTGGTAGTCCTTACCCCTGAGGCCTATGGCTGCTCGACACCATATTAACATTTCACTCTTGGGAGGTATCGCGATGGGGTTTGAATCACTTACAGTGACACGACCAATCTCACCACCAGTCAGCTCTACCTGCTGTCTCTGCATCAGAGCTCTGATTTCCTTCTGCAGGGCACGTTGCTCACTGTGGCCAGCGTTTTCTGCCACCTGTTGCAACAAAACAATCACTTCTGCAAGACAATTTTCTATAACATTAGTACCAAGAGTCATCATGGGATTACATTCTCGACGATCAATATCTACAATCACAATCCCTTGGGCTTTCAATTCCACCCGCCCCACTTTGATGGTGACCTCCTTATACCCCACTTGTGGCAACGGCTGACCATTACTGGCGATTATGGTGAAATCATCGTCAGGGCCACGAGTAATATCAGCGTCCTCCCAATACCGTTTGTAGAGCACGTAAGGTATAGTCGTCACCTGAGAACCGGTGTCCAGCAAAGCATTCAAGGGGATTCCATCAATCACTACAGGGAGAACTGGTCGTCCTCCAATATACTTGGTTCTCCAATGCTGCGGGCCTGACCGTCCTACTCCTGGGGGTTGGCCCTTTGCCCCAGGGGTTGCTCGTTTAAAGGACAGCACCTTGCAAGATGGCCCACCTGATGACAGCGGCGGCAGATGGGTCGTCCATCTTGGTGGAAGCGATCGTCGGGCCGGCTCCTGGTCGGCGGAGTCCTCCTCCGTCGCATCCAAGGGACATCCTCCGGGCTGGAAGCCAACTGGATCTTCTCTTTGGGGGCCTCCTGTAGGGACTGCACCGTCCGGGCCAGGGCAGCAACGCTCTTGGTTAGCTCTTGCATCTGGAGACGGAGTCCTGCAGGGGAGTCGTCCTCGAAGCTCTGGGCGTCGGCCTCCGCGGCAACTGGGGTATCCGATGCCACCTCCTGGTGGTAGGTGAGAGCGGGGCGCCTGGGTGGTACTGCGCGGCTGGGCTGTCGCTCTTGCAATGCCTGGATAGCTTTATCTTTAAACTGTGCAAAAGTCAAGTCTGGACTTTGCATGGCCAGGAAGTGCAATTGGCCCCGCTGGTGACTGCACAGGAGCCCCTCGATGAACCGCTCCTTCAGGATTTTATCCTCATCCTGCATGCTGCCGGGGTCACTTTGCTTAATGGCCCGCATCGCTTCCTGGAGATTAAGGGCATAGTCCCGTAAGCTATCCTGCGACCTCTGTTTGCATCCATAGAAAGTCAGTTTAATCTCTGTGGCAGTGCGAGTATCAAAGGTGGCTTTAAGCTTGGCAAAAATCTGTTGTGCAGTTCCTTTATCCTCAGCGGGCCAGGATTTCACTTCTCTCAGAGCCGCCCCAAAGAGTTGACCGGTTATCATATGGACCTTCTGAGGCTCGGTTAGGGGATAGAACTCGAGCAGGCTGCAGAGCCCTTCTTTAAAGTCAGTGAACGTATGCGCCTCCCCAGAGTATCGTGGGAGCCAGGCCGCTCCGGGCAGGTAGGGCATGGAGAAGGGCATTATGGCTTTCACATTAGCGGCAGTGTCCGACTGGCTGATGGGGGCAGCGGGCTCTGCGGCAGCCAGTGGCGGTATTAGGGCCGCGGCTTCGCCCGCTGCGGGGACCGGAGCTGCCCCTGCGTCCGCGGCTGCGACCGCCACCTCCTCTCCTCCCGACTCGGACATGGCCGTCCCTTCCTCCCACTAACCTGCTGGAGGTCGGAGTTCCTCTTCCGGGATTGGCGTCTCACCGCGCTTTCCGTTCCGCGCTTCTTTTGGCCGATTCCGCCCACGTAGCTAAGGCTCCTCCCTCCGCGCGCGGCAATGGCGAATTTTGGCGGTAACTTTCCGCGGCAAGCAGTAGCACACAGTTCTCTCAATAAAGTACAGTTCAAGTACAGTAAATCACAGTCTCTAGGCACACATGACCTGATTCTTCAGGCTTAAGTAGATCCTGTTCGTGACGCCAAATTGGAGCGCCCCCACACCGCCGCAGGGCCGAGGGGCACCCGGAGCCGGGCCTCTAGGTCTCAGTCCTGGGGTTGTCACGGTGGCTAGACCCGGTCCGTGGCCCTGTCCGTCAGTGGGGGGGACGTCCGGTGAAGTAGTTGCTGTTAACGGTGGTATAGCGGTGCAGTTGTGGGGTGCAGGTCGCGATAAATAACGAGGACACCAGGTTGCAGTCTCTTTACCTCTTTACTGAAGATGTGGGAGACCTCAGTCCAGAGCGCTGTTAACTGGGTTTTCAGAGACCGGCCGGTCCAACGACACATCAGGAGCTCTCTTTACAGGTGGGAATCAGTATCTACCTTCTAGCGCTGTGTGTTGTAGTTCTTCCCTGCTGAGCTCTCGGGATAGTCCTCACAACTGTTTCTTTCTGTCTCTACTGTTCCTTCTCCGTCCTCCAGGTGATATGGTAGGACGCACCCGTATGACGGGGTAGGCCTGGAGTTCTTCCGGGACCCTAGAGTCGCCCCTCTCCCACAGCTGCCTCCGTTGTCTGCTTAGGTGTTAAGTGAGACAGCCAACCTGTAGTTAGCTGCCCTGCCGTGGTTTGCAATGTACTTAAAGTCTCTTACTTGCTCGGCGTTCCGGCCACCGACTGTTTGCGCCTCAGAAGGATGTTGCCTCGGTCTAACAGCAAGACCCCTTCTGGTATTTCTCCTTTTCTGTATTCCCGTTGTTTACTGGTTAGTTCTGCTCTGAGGAGTCTGCCAGGATCCCATCCCTGACAGGTCCTCTCACTAGCTCTTCCCAGCTACTTCTCCCTGTCTTCCTGTCCAACCCCCAGTTTTACCAGAGTTGTGAGGAGTGGCCTACTAGATAGGACCACCCCCCCTGGTGGCCGGAGTGTGAAGTGTGGTGTGAGTGTACCTGATCAGAGAAACTCCCTAGTGCAATCAGACGCACCATAGCTCCCCATAGTGGCGGAGCCACAGTACTGCAACAACCAGGACTCTGGGGTGCTGCATATCCATTTCTGGATTACATCAGATTTGGTGGATTACTTCGGACCTGCATCGGATTTTTTTGTTCCAATAAATTGGTGAACCAGGGATAGTGTTGGGGAGTCTTTTTTCAAATAATTTTTTTTCTGTGTTTTTTTTTTTATTACTGGGTTAGTAATGGGGGTGTCTGATTGACACCTCTCCATTGTTAACTCCAGGGCTTGATGCCAACTGTGATTTTTGATAAATAACAGCTAACATCAACCCCAACTACCATTACCCCAATTGCCAATGCACCAAGGCAATGGAGAAGAGCTGGGCTAAGCACTAGAATTGACACATCTAATGGATGCATCAATTCTGGGGCAGCTGCAGGCTGGTACGTTTAGGCTGGGAAGGGCCCAATAACAATGGACCTTCCCAGCCTGATAATATAAGCCCACAGCTGTCTGCTTTACCTTTGCTGGTTTTCAAAAATAGGGGGTACCCCACGTCGTTTTTTTCATTTATCTATTTATTAGCTTAATATATGTACCATAAACTACACATGCAAAGCACTGATTATATATCTCACGGATATCTATCTATCTTAACCCACCTAAACAAACATCTGCCATTTTTATTCTTCATTCTATTCCAGTTTGTGTCACACGGATGTACCCACAGACAGAGCACGGATGCCACATGTATGAAACACACGTACTGTACATACATGCATGGGTAGTACCCGGATATATTGTGACATGAGAAGGGGGCCTAGCTGAGGAGGAAGAAAGGAGGGGTTACTTATCAGAGCTAGGATACAAGGAGAAAAAGTGAACAAACTTCTAAAAAGACAAACCTTAGTCCATAGTGGTATAACAGCAACAATACAATACTATATGATTTCCCAGTCATGGGACATGGCATCTATTTTCCATCCATTTTCAACTAATTACTTGCCAAATGTCAATGGTTGAAAAAAAAATTCAGACTGTTTACCTTCTTCAATTGGTAGAAGAAATAAATGAATAGAAAACAAAAAGACTGGGTGGCGCAATCTGAAGAAAATGGTCTGTTGCTTGTTGACGTAAAAATGGTAATGGGTAAAAGCAGTCAAATTATTCAAGTGAAACTCTTTCATAATCTCCCTTCTGATTTCACATCAATGCACAATAAAAAGAACTTCTTACGTCAGGTTATTACTGCAGCCTGTAAGTGAGATTGTATTCCTTGTCCGGCTTCTTTCACCTGTGCTGCCACATTACAGATGAATGATGCCATAATTGCATGTGGGTTTTCTTGGTCTGTGTGTTGAGAATAATACAGTGCTATTTGTACCCATTCATGTGATTGTGACAACCATGTAGAAATGTCCTATTAGTACTAGTTCACTAGCAAATAATAAAGGCAGCTTGTAAATGTATGAACGATTTGTGATGAGTCTGACCAGGCAGAAAGATATCCAACATAAAAATATTTGTGGCGCTGCTAAATGGTTCACACTGTAAGAAATGTTGTACAGGAAGGGTCTTTAGTCTCATTTGGCTTATGGAAGGCATCCTATTAAATCTGTCACTTGGTACTAAACACACATCTTAGTTATGATAATATTACCATGCACATTATTAACTTTAATGCCTGTTGTAGTCATTCATCACTCAGTACATAAATAGCAGGGGTATCTGGGCAGCTATTGTGCAGTATTGGGAACATGGGCTCATTGCTTGGCAATGCTGAATTGCATTGTGTAGAAAAACTCACAACTACATCAACTTATTACTTATTTATTATGTTTTGCTTATAAATCGCCATCATATTCCACAGCACTTTACATACATCATCGCTGTCCCCAATGGGGCTCACAATCTAAATTCCCTATCAGTATGTCTTTGGAATGGAAGCCCCCCCCTACTTTACGTAGGGAATATAGGGGGGGGTCACATGGCCACACAGCCTCTAAAGCTGATTGGCTAATTCAGGTTGCTAGCCAGAATGGTAGTTTTCTGTTATTTATATTAAGTATTTTATTGGTAAATCCGGCTCCAATCAGCCGTTTTGGCGGTCGTTTAGCGGCTGACAATTGGCTGTCAGTGCGTTGCCTTACGGTCGCCGGGATATTTATGGCCAGGTACTGGCAGGTTTCAGGCAGTGTGAGGTGACATTAAAGAAAAGAAGACCCCACCCTCCCTCCCTTAAAGATGTATTTTGTCGTGATGTTTATGTTGTGGGAAAATCGCCCAGTTTCTGGGTGGATGGTTTGGTGGTTTATGGAATATTGGTCAATTACTTGATTATTTATTTGGGTTTGTTTGTTATGACATTTTATAGTTACCCAAAATAAACATCACGGCCTTATTTTTCCACTATGAAAACCTTGTCGTGTTTTTATTTATGTATGAATGAGGCTTGTGTTGCCATGTGGGAGGAAACCGGAGAACCCGGAGGAAATCCACGCAAACACAGAGAGAGCATACAAACTCCTTGCAGATGTTGTCCTTGGTGGGATTTGAACCCAGGACCCCAGCTCTGCAAAACAACAGTGCTAACCACTGTAATATATATATATATATATATATATATATATATATATATATATATATATATATATAGTGTTATTTCCTATGGCTCTAGAATTCAGGACCATGACACCTTGTACCACAGAATGATCAGGTTGGTATTAGTGATGAGCGAATATACTCGTTACTCGAGATTTCCTGAGCATGCTCGGGTGTCCTCCGAGTATTTTTTAGTGCTCGGAGATTTAGTTTTTATTGCCGCAGCTGAATGATTTACATCTGTTAGCCAGCATAAGTACATGTGGGGGTTGCCTGGTTGCTAGGGAATCCCCACATGTAATCAAGCAGGCTAGTAGCTGTAAATAATCCAGCTGCGGCAATAAAAACTAAATCTCCGAGCACTAAAAAATACTCGGAGGACACCCGATCGTGCTCGAGAAATCTCGAGTAACGAGTATATTCGCTCATCACTAGTTGGTATATCTTTGCTCAGTGTCAGACTGGGGTGCCACCAGCAACCAACTCCAGGGCCCTACTTTCAGTTACATGCAAATGTGACAATATCCTCCATCACAAATTTATATAACAATGAATTGTGTAGATTGTTAAATGAATAAGATGCTGTCTTTGTCTGTACATAGTGATTCAAGTATATTTTGCCAAGTACTGCTAATATAAAAGGGTAGTGGCCGACTCTTGCACAGGGTCCCAACAGAGGATTTTCCAGTGCAAGCCTGTTTTTTTCTTCAGTTATATGTGGAGGAAGGAAGGTCTAACTTCTCTGCACTACATGGCAATTTCCTTCAAAAACCCCACAGCAGTTACTTATGGCTATGTACACCTTTGCAAAATAAAAGAGAATGTGGATTCGGTCAAACTATTTGACCAAGCCAGATTTATGAAAACCTGACATGGGCTTTTATTTTTGGAGAGATCAGTAGGATGGTAGTGGGACGGATCTCACAATGGCTTTTAATGAATTGGGACTGGGAGAGGATGTTATATAAGGACTTATAATTTATTGGGGAGGAAAGAGAGAGGACGCAGGACAGAGACTTATAATGGAATCGGTGAAGGGGGAAATACAAGGGCACAATACAAGCAGTTAATATGAATTGGAGGTGGGAAAGGACTTAATAAATAATTTGGGAGAGGACACTATATAGGTACTTACAATGAATTGGCGGTGGGAGAGGAAGCTATATAGGGGCTTAAAATGAATTGGGGGGTCAGAGAGATGACACTGGACAGAGAATTATAATGAATTGGGATGAGATGACAAGAACAGAGTTGAGTGAATTTTTTAAAATTTGGTTCTGATTATTTATCGGCGGTGAATATTGTTTTGGCAATATTTGACGAAAACGTCCGAACGTCATTGGAGTCAATGAGAGTAGAAATATGTTCGGAACCAATCATCAAACATAAATTCTGCCTAAAGAGGGTATCAATATGGCAAATTCAGATTTGGCGACCGATTCCGAACTTTTGCTCAACTCTAGACACGAACAGGGACTGGTAATGAATTTGGGGGTGGGACAGATTTCACAGGACAGACACTTGTAGTGAAGTAGGGGGTTGGAGAATAGACACGGGTCAGGGATTTGTAATCAAATGGAAGGGGTGAGAAACGGCATAAGACAGGGATTTTCAATCAAATATGGGTGATAGGACACAGGACAGGGACTTAATGTGACTTCGGGTGAAAGAAAGGACACAGGATAGAGACATATAATGAATTGGGGGCAGGGAGAGAATGCACAGGACAGCACCATCCCTTAGTGTATAATTTTCTCACTTATGTATAGTGCTGTCCTTTTATATAGTGTATTTTCTTGTTATGTGTACCACAGTCCGTTATTACAGTTTCCTCTTTTATTATGTATAGCACTGTCCCTTATTACATAGTATCATCTCTTGTGTACCGCACCATCCCTTAATACATAGCATCCTCAATAGTTACAGTGGCATGTAAAAGTTTGGGCACCCATGGTCAAAACTACTGTTATTGTGAACAATTAAGCAAGTTGAAGATGAAATGATCTGTAATACTATTGTAGGAACTCTTAAGATTCTGGTAGCATGGGGCAATGAACAGACAGAGACGGGTTTCTTTAGTGCAAAATAGTGTATTTGTAACACAGCAAAAACACACAAACAATATACTGATAACTTGCAATGAAACAAGTCCCTTAGCCATATACAGCAAAACAGAAGAGTTCTTAGGCCAAAGTCCTTGGCAAGGTGAGTGAGACGGGTGACGTGCAGATCCAAACACAGCTGGTGCAGAAAGAGTCAAATCCGGGTATGAAGTAAACACAGGGAAGTCCAGAAACAAGTCCTCAGGTTAATCCCAGGTGTGGGACGAACACGGGTAAGTCCAGAAACAAGTTCACAAGTTAATCCCAGGTGTGGGACGAACACGGGTAAGTCCAGAAACAAGTTCATAAGTTTATCTCAGTTGTGGCATAAACACGGGTAAGTCCAGAAACAAGTTCACATAAAGAATTATACTGGTGTAATTTCCAGTAGCTCCCACCGGGGGGAGTAAATAAGGATTAAGTAGCAAACACAGTCTAAGTCCAGCAGCAAAGCCCCAAACACAGTTCCAAACAGAGTTCTTACCCGGAGGAGAGAACCAAGGGTTAAGTTCCCAAGCCAACAGACTGAGAGCGTAACTTACATAGGCAGAGAATGTCCAGAGCCACGGGTAGAAGTACAGCAGACAAGCAGCTGAGCTGATGGAGAAACCAAGCAGAATACTCCAGCAGTGAGGCTGACACCTGACCCGGGTTTTAAACAAATGAACAGGAAGTAGGGCAGACAAAAACAGCAAACTCCATCTTAACAAAGGGCAAAAACATTCACAAGGTAACTTGGAAAACCCGGAATACTGACATGATCTCTAAAAGGCTTAAAGTTAAAAATAACACATTTTGCTTGATTTCTAGGCAAAAAAAAATATTTTCAACTTTTACATTTTAAAAATGACAAAAAGCAAAATGGGCTGAAATTTTTTTGGACACCCTGCATGATTTTTACATATATATGTAAAAATAATAATAATATAAAAAATGTTTATAATATATATTAGTTTTTTTGCCTAAAATGAAACTTGTAATTTTTAACTTTAAGCCTCATAGAGATCACTTCATCTTCAACTTGCTTAGCTGTTCACAATAACACCAGGGGTGCCCAAACTTTTACACGCCACCACTGTATATATAGCATTATCCCATTATTACATAGTGTCCTGTTATATGTTGATCCCTTATTACATATAGTATTCCCTTGTTTGGTAAAATAAAATGACTGCTGATAGAGCAGCCTTCTCTATTAGGCCGGCCTCACACTAGCGAGTTTTACGGACGTATGAGCGCATAAACTACGTCCGTAAAATACGCATTAAACATGGCCCAATGATTCCCTATGTCCCAGCTCCTATCTGCTGTATTTTACGGATCCGTAATATACGGTCTTGTACGGCCGTAGAAAATCGCAGCATGCTGCGTTTGGCACCGTGTTGCGCAAAAAAATCGCCAATGAAAGTCTATGGGGGCGCGAAAAATACGGATTACACACGGACCAGCAGTGTGACTTGCGAGAAATACGGCAGACATCTCCAGACAGCGCCAGGTGCAAGGAATTGAGCCAAGCCCTCAATCATGAATCCCAGACATGCTAATTAGCTGAAAAAGCCACACACACATCCCGGAAGTCTGGTGCTCGCCTCCACAGAGTTGCATGCATCATGGCCAGTCTAATTAATGTGGACATGCTCCTCATCCTGGTCCAAGAGAGGCCAGAAATATGGGACCAGCGGGATCCAAACTACTCCAACCGGGCCAGGAAAGAGGCAGCTTGGAGGGCCATCTGTGGCCTCCTATTCCCTGATTATGCCCAACGGCCACGTGCGGAGCAGACAAGACTAAGTAAGTACACTCATGTATTCCCAAGATTTTACTTTACAAGATGCTTTCCCTACATGATGACTTGAAGAATCATTTTTAGATATCTGTGTCATTTATGGCCATTTTGGCAAATCCCAAAGCTGATTAACATGGCAAAGTGTTTATGTACATAGGTAATCTTGATGTTGCGCGGCTAAATATTTCTTGGTACTCATACCTCGTCCAGAGGGGAGTTGACCCTTGTCTTTATTTGTGATGATTTGTCACATTAGGCGAATTATTGCAGAAGGCATTTTTATTTCACATTCACAATATGACCTAATGTATGTTTGCAAGAACAGGGTTCTCTCCCCTCTGTACCAGTCTGTGACTGTAAAGTATCCAACTGTGACCGATATATAGACCACTGCATGTAACCCCTTTCACATCTGCTGCACCATGTAAATAATGGTGCCAGAAACCAAAAAATAAAAAAAAAGAATAATCTATCACTGACAACTGTAATAAGCTATGTTCCTACTGATCTTGACGAATATTTTTCAACATGTAATTGCAGTGGATGATGTAATGACACGATGGCGCAGCATCCGGGACCAATACCGGCGTGAAAGACAGCAGTGGATGTTTTTTGGATGTCAGTATGAATCTGAGGCAGTAAGTAATAACCTCTCCACACATTTTGAGTGCTAATCAATCTTATATTTTGTTTTTTACGGTTATTACATTGCCAATTACATCTAAGGATGTGTAAATATAGTGCAAACTATAATGTAAACAAGGCTAAATTCAAAAAGGGTCCTGGATGAGAGAGGACCCTGGCCGCCAAACATCACTACCTACTACAAGGGATGGATGAGAATGTAGTAGGCGAGATTAGAAATGTTCATGCAGTGGTTTGTTAGTTGGTTTGTTACTGGATGTTCTGTGATTGTTTGAAGATGTGGGTCTTCCTGTTTTTGTTGTAGCTTGAAATGTTAGGCCACATTATGATGTGTTGTGATAGTGCAGCGCCCCAGAGTCCTGGTCGTTGCAGTACTGTGGCTCCGCCACTATGGGGAGCTATGGTGCGTCCGATGGCACTGAAGGAGTTCATCTGATCAGGTATCACAGACACCAATACATTTCACAGCCGGGCCTCCGGGGGGAGCTAAGGGTGCTATTCATTAGGCCACTCCCCACCATAGTGGGTAAACTGGGGGTCAGGCAGGAAGTTAGATCAGAAAGCTGACTGGGTTGGAACCAGGCAACACCTTGTGGCAGAGGGTGTTGTAGGGGAAGATACAGTAGGGTCTCTGTCAGGGGTGGGATCCTGACAGAGGCTTGGCAACGAGAACGAATGTAACGGGACCGTGCCTGCTCCGGGTAGCGGCGGTGCCCAAGAAAGGATTAGAAGAGAGATAGATTGTGCTGAGTGAGAAACGGGATCACGCAAAGGAGAAATACCAGTAGGAGTCGTGCTGTAAGACCGAAGCAACATCCTACTGAGGCGCAATACCAGTGGCCGGAACGCCGAGGGACTGGAACAACATTCAGCTTCAAGCAATACTCCAAACAGCGGCAGGACAGTCAGTCTCAGGCGGGCTGTCTAACTCAAATCACCTATGAAGTCTTGGGAGGCAATTGTGGGAGAGGGGCGTCTCTAGGGTCCCGGAAGAACTCCAGGCCTACCCGTCAAACGGGTGCCGTTCCTACCCGAACCTCAGGGAGGGACGGAGGATTAGCAGAACATCATCTAGTCGAGTTGTGAGGGAACATCAGAAACAGACACAACAGTTGTGGGGTACTTTCCGTAAGCACAGCAGGGAAGGACTACAACACATAGCGCTAGGGGGAAGGCACAGATTTCCTCCTGTGAAGAGAACTCTGGAAGTGTCATTGGACCGGCCAGACTTGCGCAGCCTGGTGAGCCGTATTCCGGATTGAGGACCCAGAGATCTTCAGTAAAGAGGTAAAGAGACTGCAACCTGGTGTCCTCATTATTTATCGCGACCTGCACCCCACAACTGCACCGTTACAACACCACTTATTGCACCGGACGTCCCCCACTGACAGACAGGGCCACGGACCGGGTCTAGCCACCGTGACAACCCCAGGACTGAGATCCCAGAGGCCCGGCTCCGGGTACCCCTCGGCCCTGCGGCGGTGTGGGGGCGCTCCAACTTGGCGTCACGAACAGGATCTACTTAAGCCTGAAGAATCAGGTCATGTGTGCCTTGGAACTGTGATTTGTTGTGCTTGGACTGTACTTTATTGCAAAGACTGTGCTGCGCCATTTACCGCCAAAAGTTCCCGCCAAAAACCGCCGCCATTGCTACGCCAGAGAAGCAGGAGGGCGTGCCATGGGAGGGGACTACCAAAGTGGCGCCAGAAGCGGTGATCGCCCCCTGCGCCTCTTGTTGCAAAGCGATGACCTGCCTCAAAGCAGAGAACCGCCCCCTGACTTGCGATGGCGGGACCGAGGTGAAGGAGGACCTCGACCTTGGAGAAATGGCAGAGTCAGATGCATGCATTGCCGCCGAATGCCGGATAGCGACGATGAACAGCAGGTGCCCGAACAACGGCGAGGTGATCCCGGTTTGTCCTCACCCATCGGAAGAGGACTCGCGTCCACCGCCGGTGAGGGACCTGGACTCCTTGGAGACACCAGTGGAGGAGCCGAGCCTGCCTATCCTAGTCACGGAATCATGGAGGGCGGGGTTATGTCCAGAGATGACTCCGGAGGAGCCGCGGTCCGGGCTGCAGCCGATTCCAGTGTCCTTGTCAACGGACCTGAGCGACATCGGTGGAATCACATCAGGCGCAGGTATGGACGACATCCCTACTCCCCTGGCCGATTCTGCTCTCCCGACCGATCCAGCTCCCCTGATCGATCCCACTCCCGTGACCGCTCCCCACCCCGGCAATGATCGTTCCTTCTTGGTGGAGCGGGTTATCCTCACCTCCAACGCGATGGGGAAGCTAGTGCCGCCGCTACCAACCAAGATGGGAGAACCCATAGGTGTGGGCCTAGACGGGGTGATCCTTCGGTGGGACGCCCCCTGGACAGGGCCGGATGGGACCCGGGAAGATGGCCTCACCCTTGCGGTACTTACCTGGGAGCAGTATAAACAATGTCTGATCCAACACTGGAAAGATCGGGACGAGACCGAACCACCTGACACGCAACATAAGAAGTCTGCTTCCGGCAGGAAAGACGTGGTAAAGCGGGGAACTGTACTGGCCTACCACCCGAAGAGGGGATGGGGCTCCATACAGGAACCGGGGCTACCAACTGATGTCTTTGTCACTAGCTATAATGTGAAGACCCCCTGCTGCAGTCGAAATGGTGATCCGTTACAAAGGGGGGATCAGGTGACTTACAACCGCCATCGGAGTGCACAAGGATGGTGTGCCCGGAACGTTCGACGGTGTGAGCCTGAGAGAGTGCCCCCTGTTGTCCCGATCATGACTGATCCCGATTTGCCGGACCTCGTTCCCATCACCACGGTACGTCTTGTAGCGGCTACCGAACTCGCAAGCAGGATTAGCCTTCAAATCCAGGCACCGGCTGATCTGATGGCATCTGAGAGACCAACTACCAGTACGGGTGCCACGTTGGCTGGGGGACCAAGATTACCCCCAGACTTATAAGAATAAACCTCGATACCATGAGTATGTATATAGTTACTGTTTACTGTTGCTGCTAAACCCGTTCAGGGTTAATTCCTTATGGATCCCTATTGTTTTTGGTTATTTTCTATTTTTTCTATGTTATTTAAAAACTGCTTAAATCATGAACAGTGCATGATCCGAACTTCTTGTACATAGTTTGCACCTTATTAAAGGCGCTCCCTACTGGTTTTACTTAAAGGAGGACTCTTTGCGAAGATACCGCACTGGAACCTTTGCTGAGTATGGACTGGTAGCTTGAGAAAATACGCTACCTCACAGAGACTTGGTCCTCTCTTAAAGGGGATGTTCATTTGCCGCATTTCGATAGAAATATTGCTTAAGACAAGTAGCAATAATGTTGATGAGAGAAAAGTGATGATAATGTTGTACGAGAAAGTTGTATGTGTTTAATTAGTTAGATGTGGGGAAATACTGATGATGTGCTCTGAGAAGTAAAAAGGTGAAAGGTAGAAGAAGGATGCAGTGGACCCGTAGGGATAGACGTGGAGTCCAGCATGCATGATAGAAAGAAAGATAATGAGAAGGCTTAATGTTCAGAAGAAAATGCTTGATAATGTTGATAGATAGTTAGGATAGAAGGTAAACCCTGAGTCCTCATAGGAGTCATGTAGAGATGGCTCAGTGCTCTTAAACTGAAAGTAATGTTATGTTCTATACTGTGTATAGTAGTTGAAAAGGCAGTAGGCCCTGGCTGAACGGGGCGGTCCTGTAACAGAAAGGAGAGGCAGTAGGTCTGGTGCCGATAGGACAGGCGGTCCTGCAGATTTAAAGAAGGAGAATGAAAAAGTTAAAATACCTTATAATGTGATTATAGGAAGGTCTTTAGTGGACTAAGAGTGTATGTCCTTAAAGGCAAGGTTAAATTATTGTTCAACAATTTTTGCACTTAGTAGAATACCCGGTTGGGTAAGGAAAGTTAATTATAGCCTGTTGCTATGATATTTAACCATGTTTTGTAACGTTCAAGTGTCCTCACCTCCCATAAAGGGAAGCTTGTTCAAGTATACTTATTGTTATTGCACTCAACCAAACTGTATGTCTTTTTGCTAAACTTGTATTGTTGTTTTCTTCCCAGTCCCGGAGTACTGTGTTTAACCAGGGGGGAGTGCAGCGCCCCAGAGTCCTGGTCGTTGCAGTACTGTGGCTCTGCCACTATGGGGAGCTATGGTGCGTCCGATGGCACTGAAGGAGTTCATCTGATCAGGTATCACAGACACCAATACATTTCACAGCCGGGCCTCCGGGGGGAGCTAAGGGTGCTATTCATTAGGCCACTCCCCACCATAGTGGGTAAACTGGGGGTCAGGCAGGAAGTTAGATCAGAAAGCTGACTGGGTTGGAACCAGGCAACACCTTGTGGCAGAGGGTGTTGTAGGGGAAGATACAGTAGGGTCTCTGTCAGGGGTGGGATCCTGACAGAGGCTTGGCAACGAGAACGAACGTAACGGGACCGTGCCTGCTCCGGGTAGCGGCGGTGCCCAAGAAAGGATTAGAAGAGAGATAGATTGTGCTGAGTGAGAAACGGGATCACGCAAAGGAGAAATACCAGTAGGAGTCGTGCTGTAAGACCGAAGCAACATCCTACTGAGGCGCAATACCGGTGGCCGGAACGCCGAGGGAGTAGAACAACATTCAGCTTCAAGCAATACTCCAAACAGCGGCAGGACAGTCAGTCTCAGGCGGGCTGTCTAACTCAAATCACCTATGAAGTCTTGGGAGGCAATTGTGGGAGAGGGGCGTCTCTAGGGTCCCGGAAGAACTCCAGGCCTACCCGTCAAACGGGTGCCGTTCCTACCCGAACCTCAGGGAGGGACGGAGGATTAGCAGAACATCATCTAGTCGAGTTGTGAGGGAACATCAGAAACAGACACAACAGTTGTGGGGTACTTCCAGTAAGCACAGCAGGGAAGGACTACAACACATAGCGCTAGGGGGAAGGCACAGATTTCCTCCTGTGAAGAGAACTCTGGAAGTGTCATTGGACCGGCCGGACTTGCGCAGCCTGGTGAGCCGTATTCCGGATTGAGGACCCAGAGATCTTCAGTAAAGAGGTAAAGAGACTGCAACCTGGTGTCCTCATTATTTATCGCGACCTGCACCCCACAACTGCACCATTACAACACCACTTATTGCACCGGACGTCCCCCACTGACAGACAGGGCCACGGACCGGGTCTAGCCACCGTGACAACCCCAGGACTGAGATCCCAGAGGCCCGGCTCCGGGTACCCCTCGGCCCTGCGGCGGTGTGGGGGCGCTCCAATAGTGTTGTTAACCTTTGGTGTGATCCCAAAGAAAAATCTGGTATATTCTTGTGTGAATCTGAGATAAGAGTGGAGTAGATAAGGAGATGTTGGTCTGATATGAGTTTGTGTGTATGTTTTTTTTAGACAATATAGCTCACAGATGTGTAATGAAATAATGGGCCAAAAATAATACCTTTTTTTTTGCCTTTTATTAACAGAACACAGTCTAACCTCACAGAGAGGGAGACCGGGTCGGAATCGGAGGCTCTGATCGATCCTGTAAGTGTTGATGAAGAGGTGGCAGGCCCATCTTTACAAGCTTCAGCATCCATCCTTGAGGACCCATCAGCATCATCATCACAGCAGGCAGCAGCAAGTGAGGAAGATGCAGCAGCACCACCACCCTCAGCACCACATGATGCTGAAAGGCATGAGGAACATGCCCAGAGCAGCAGCCCTACACACCCACTGGTGTCATCCCCACAGGAAGCTGGGCCTTTACGGAGAGCCCGCCGAAGGAGAGAGCTGCAAGCAACAAGAAATTATGTTGACACTGGGGTCCTCAATTATTTGGCCAGGGCAGCAACGGATGATGGAGAGGAGGCCTTTGCCCGCAGCCTTGCCCGTTACCTTAGACCCCTTCCCCGTGAGGTGAGGCTACGTGTGAGAGGGTGTATGCAAATCCTGATTGATTTAAGCACAGCTCCAAATAACCCCTATGAGGTGTTTGAATATCTTGAGCGAAGGCAGCTTTCCCAAACCAACCTCTTGCGCCTTCAATTCCCTCAACAGGAGCAAGATCAATCAGGATTTGCAGCACCTCCTCCACGTATGCCTCCACCTCAACCCCTCCCACCACCAAATATACAAAGGCCATCAGTCTACCAAATGGCAGCCTACAACCCCCAATCCCAATATGGCCACTTTTCCAGACCCAGTGATGTAGGCTGGTCCCAACCTGGGTTTGGACAACATGGCCATTTTGGGGTTGGGTATGATGCAAGCCAATATGTGCGTCAGCATGAGGCACAGAGACAATTGGCTTATGGACACCACCCAACTGGCCAATATGGACAAGGCCAGTATTCTGGGCCACAAGCCAGTGCATCCTCACAGGATGAAGTCACATTGTCCCAACAAAGGCCCCCTGACCAGGACCCGGAGCAGGCACCATCTCCCCCGCCAACTTACAGGGATTTGTAATGTATTGTTGTTTTCCGGCATAATCTTTATATTTGTGAGCTGCCTACCATGTTTTTGTGGTATTTTTGGCAGCAGTTCACCTTTTTTTGTTTTTATGGTTTTAAAATTCACCCTAAAAAAGGAAAGCTAACATATGACAAAAAATATGTTAACAGGGAACCCAAAAAAGGCTTGTTAGTTAACTAAAATGTTTTTGAAAAAGCTAAATGATGTTTTTGTCCAAATCATTATTGCATCACACACATATTCTCTAAACATAAACATAGGGTCAATAAGGAAACACAACACACACAGTACTTTTTCTGGGGCAGAAAATATTATATTTGACAAAGACATCAAGAAAATAAGAAAATCACAACTGAGAAACAGCATAATCTTGCCAGGGAGTAGAACCCTGAGGAGATACAAAATAATTTGTCAAAACATCCCTAACTTTGATTCCAGAAAGGGGATGGCGCGGAGGAGGGCCATGTGGTGTTGGCCTAATTACACTACGCAACATGTGTTCATCATTACCATCTGCGAAGCAATCATGTATGCGGGTAAAGTTGTGCAAAATGACTGATGCTTTGATAACTTCAGTGACGGTAGCCTCACTGAGCTGTATGGCAGTCTGGAGGACACGCCATTTTGCCACCAGAATACCAAATGCACACAACCAGTCTCCGCGCCCTAGAAAGGCGCAAATTAAATATCCTCCGACGGTGGTCCAGGTTGCGCCGGGGATAAGGCCTCATGAGGTGTCTGGTCAGTTGGAACGCCTCATCACCAACCAAAAAAAAAGGCATTGGTTCTGCAGTGGAGCCTGGGAGTGGTTGTGGTGGTGGGAAATGTAACTGGTTGTCACGTAGCCGCCGACCCATTATAGACGAATTGAATACCCTAGAGTCTCCAGTTCGGCCATAGGCCCCAATGTCTACAATTATAAACCTGTAGTTACTGTCAACTACAGCTAACAGGACTACAGAGAAAAACTGCTTATAGTTGTAGAATTGGGAGCCAGATTTTGGCGGCTTACGTACCCGGATATGTTTCCCATCCACCGCTCCAATGCAGTTCGGGAAGTCACAATTCACCTGGAACCCATGGGCTATTTTGAGCCAATCAGCCTGTTTTGTCTCAGGCATCACAAGGTCCTTGAGTCTATCCCATATTTGCCGACATGTTAAACGCACAATGCCAGAAATGGTTGATTGGCCAATCAAAAACTCCAGGTGGAGTCCCGCAAATGACAATCCAGTGGCCAGGAATCTGAAAGAGAAACACATACAAAAAAATTAAATATGTTTCAAGAGTGCACACAAAACATTTTTAAGAAGAAACTAAAAAAAAAACCTGGAAAGAACCAAAATTCAAAAGGGTGCTTAATTATAATATTTTCGGATCTTTGTCACATCTGCTTGTGACCTAATGTACACATATTCTGGTTGAAAAATAAAGGAAACAAAGCCATAAATCCAACAAAAGGTATGTGAGGATGTAGAATACATACCGTAATGTAAGGAGAAGACTGGCTTTGCGCATCCTTGTGTCCTGAAATGTTATTCCTGGGCGTAATATCTCCAACAATCTGTCAAATGTTTGGATTGTCATGCGGCAGTAGAGGTAGAACTTTTCTGGATGTGCCCGCAGAGCTGTATATAGCCGATGAAAATGGCCTTTAGTGAGGCGTTGGGTCAATAGAGGATGCACCCACATTCTTCTGCTCCTCCTTCGCGGATCCACAATCACAGGGTATGGGTGGCCAAACCGACACGACAAGACCCAGTTAAACAAAACCCGCTGCGTAGGGGTGAACTGCAGGTGGTCAAACATGGTACAAATGTTACCACAACACTCCAACAGATGGCAAACCACAAAATGACCATATGGGAGGGAGCCACCTGTTGTAGGGGCCTTAAATAGGGTTGATGATGGTAATTTAAATCAAGTTCAGCCTCAAAAACCGTTAATTGTCCATTTTGTCAAGTTGCGTGAAAAAAACGCAATACGGTGGACATACGGATTACATACGCAACATTACCTGCGCAAAATACGCCACCACACCTTGCCTACGGAGTTCGTACGGATCACCGTATTTCGAAGCTTGAGGCGTATTACGGCCGTAAAAAACGGACCGTAATTTTATACGCTGAGTGTGAGGCCGGCCTTAGAAAAGCAGAATATATACTTATACATTTGGTAATACATGCAGGATGTATATAAATAAATGGATAGGGGCCCAGACATCTTTCTTATACAGGACCCCAAGCTGTCAGTGTCTGCCTATGCCATTTTGTATCCAATTTTGTTCTTTAAAAAAACAAACAACTAAAGCAGGTAGACTGTCTTGTTTTTTTTGTGTTTCTTAATGAATCAGTGAAAAATACATGAGACACAGACTGAAAACTGAAGTAGAAAGTGTGTATTTTGTATTTCATCAGTTTTTAACAAATCCCCATAGACTGTAATGCTTGAGTCTGAGCTGCAAAACGGACAAGAATAGGACAGACTGTGAGTCTCACGGACGAGACACAGATCCATTTTGTAAAACAGTGCATATGGATCAATTAAACTCTATGAAAAAAAATGGTTAGCACACAGTCATGTACAATATATGGTTGAATGCAGCCTTAGCGACATCAGGAGGACGGAGTAGTACACAGAGCTGCAGTGAAGAGAGAGGAAATCTAATATATAAAGCTGAATGTGTGCATGTGTGTATGTATGTATGTATGTGTGTGTGTATGTCCGGGATTGGCATCTGAACCGTCGCAGCTACAGCCACAAAATTTTGCACAGTCACACGTCTGGACCCCGAGAGCGTCATAGGCTATGTTGTGAGGCGAAATTTTAACCCCGCGCATTCCAATTCACCAAACAATTTTGCCCCTATCTACATAATGGGGAAAAAATGAAAGGAAAAGTGTTGGAGGCAAATTAACAGCTGCCAGATGTGAACAAGGGGGACTTAAAGAATGAGAGCGATGGCGCCAAAGAGTATATACTGTACAGTTGCTAAGGTGGGGCCCCGACATGGGATAATCACCACACCACCACGGGGATATGAACACACACACAAAATGCGCCACACACTACCACGTGCTCGAACACATATCACCCTCAGCACACATTTCACCACACATACACCAACCTCGCCACATAAAAGCCGAAACACAAAAGTCGCCGCTCAAAACTCGCCACGCGCAAAACTCTCCACATGCAAAACTCGCCACACGTGCAAAACTCACCTCATGGAAAACTCGCCACACGCAAAACTTGCACACGCAGAAAAATTGCCACATGCACAAAAGTTGCAACACATGCAAAAGTTGCCTCACACAAAACTTGCACATACTCAAAAGGCACCACACATAAAACTCACCGCGCGCAAAACTCGCCATGCGCAAAACTTGCTGCACACAACTTGCTACACTAACCTGTCACATGCAACTCGACACACAAAAAGTTGCTACACGCATGTCGCCACACAAAACTCATCTCACAAAAGTCGCTACATGCATGTCGCCACACGCAAATCAACACACACAACTTGACACACGAAACTCGCCCTAAAACACACAAGTCTGGTATTATCCTTCAAAAATAAAAATCTGATTAATAAGCAGACAAACTACAAGAGCAACAAATGTACCATATAGGAATCCGGCAGCTGTCAGTCACATGACCAGTCTATTATGTGTATGTGTGAGCTAATATATACTGCCAGGGGGTGGGCTTACTGTTGGCTGGGGATTTATCAGGCTGCCAATTTAGCTTACAAATACTGTGGTAAAAATACTGACCAAATAACGTGTGAACGAGGGCTAATACAGGAGGAGATGACATACAGATATATACTATATACAGGAGGAGATGACACACAGGTATATACTATTTACAGGGGAGATGACACACAGGTATATACTATATACAGGAGGAGATGACACACAGATATATACTATATACAGGAGAGATGACACACAGGTATATACTGTTGTGATCCTAATGGCAAAAGGATCTCAGGGTCTTAAGCAGAGTCTGCAAACATAAAAACTAGCTCTTAGGGAGGTGGTAACTGAGCTGACCACATACCTGATCCTAGCCCACAAATAATAGCAGCCGGGGAACGTGCCTACGTTGGTTCTAGACGTCTCGCGCCAGCCGGAGATCTAACTAATCCTTTCAGAGAAAATACAGACCTCGCTTGCCTCCAGAGAAATACCCCAAAGTAGATACAAGCCCCCAACAAATAATAACGGTGAGGTAAGAGGAAGGGACAAACGTAAGTATGAACTAGATTCAGCAAAGAGAGGCCCACTAAATAATAGCAGAAATATAGAAAGCGGACTTATGTGGTCAGCGAAAAACCCTGCAAAAATATCCACGCTGAATATCCAAGAACCCCCGTACCGACTAACGGTATGGGGGGAGAATATCAGCACCCCAAGAGCTTCCAGCAAAATCAGGAATCACATTATGAACAATGTTGTGTATCCGCTTTTTGGGCTCCCCTGGTGGTTGCTGGTGGTACTGGTGACTTGTTTGCACTTTGCTGCTTCTGTTCACCTGCTTCCATCAGTGTTTGGGAGTTTCCTATTTAGCCTTGCTCTCCAGTCATTTCCTTGCCGGTCATCATTGTAACCAGAGCCTTCGGTTGCATGTTCCTGCTACTAGTCTGCTGATCAGCTAAGTGGACTTTGTCCTTTTGTTTTGTACCTTTTGTCCAGTTTGCAGTTTTTGTATTTCTCTGTAGCTGGAAGCTCTTGCGGGCTGAAATTGCCACTCCTGTGTCATGAGTTGACACAGGAGTCTTAAAGTAATTTCAGGATGGTTTTTTGAAAGGGTTTTCAGTTGACCGTGAAGTCCTCTTTTGTATCCTTCTGCTATCTAGTAAGTGGACCTCTCTTTGCTAAATCTACTTTCATACTGTGTATGTCTTTTCCTCTTAATTCACCGTTATTACATGTGGGGGGCTGCTATCATCTTTTGGGGTATTTCCCTAGAGGTAAGCCAGGTCTGTTTCTTCCTCTACCAGGCGTAGTTAGTCCTCCGGCTGGCGCGTGGCATTTAGGAAGCCGTAGGTATGCTCCCTGGCTACTGTTAGTTGTGTGGTAGATTTAGCTCACGGTCAACTCGAGTTTCCATCACCCGAGAGCTCGTTCGTTATTTATATGTTTCCTACGTTCCCTTGCCATTGGGAACCAAGACAGTATGACCGGACATTGTTAAACTTATTGGCAGAAGAAAGGAGAGAAAAAAGAAGTCTGTAAATTTTTTTTTTTTTTCGTTTCCCCTATACTTGTTCCATAGTTGGATCAGTTGTATTTCAGCTCTAATTACTGCCTTTGCCTTTCTCTCCTTATAATCCTTGAATGGCTCTGAGCTCACCTGTTTAAAGATGGATCCTCAGAGTTTGGCTGCAGGTTTAAATAATCTTGCTACGAAGGTTCAAAATTTACAAGATTTTGTTATGCATACTCCTATTTCTGAA
This sequence comes from Ranitomeya variabilis, assembly GCF_051348905.1. NCBI lineage: Eukaryota > Metazoa > Chordata > Amphibia > Anura > Dendrobatidae > Ranitomeya > Ranitomeya variabilis. Next base: position 110,723,549 of record NC_135234.1, read on the forward strand.
CCTAAAATCCCTACACCAGAGGTGTTTTCCGGAGATAGATCTCGGTTTCTGAATTTCAAATATAATTGTAAATTATTCCTTTCTCTCAGACCTCACTCCTCAGGAGATCCTGTCCAGCAGGTTAAGATTGTAATTTCTTTGCTACGAGGTGACCCTCAAAATTGGGCATTTTCATTGGCACCAGGGGATCCTGCGTTGCTCAATGTGGATGCGTTTTTCCTGGCTTTAGGGTTGCTTTATGAGGAACCTAATTTGGAGATTCAGGCTGAAAAAGCTTTGATAGCCCTATCTCAAGGGCAAGATGAAGCTGAGATATACTGCCAAAAATTTCGTAAATGGTCTGTGCTTACTCAGTGGAATGAGTGCGCCTTAGCGGCAAATTTCAGAGAGGGCCTTTCTGATGCCGTTAAAGATGTTATGGTCGGGTTCCCTGCGCCTACAGGTCTGAATGAGTCCATGACAATGGCAATTCAGATTGATCGGCGTTTGCGGGAGCGCAAACCCGTGCACCATTTGGCGGTATCTTCTGAAGAGACGCCAGAGAAAATGCAATGTGACAGAATTATGTCCAGAAGCGAGCGGCAGAATTATAGGCGTAAAAATGGGTTATGCTTCTATTGTGGTGATTCTGCTCATGTTATATCGGCATGCTCTAAACGTACTAGGAAGGTTGACAAGTCTATTTCAATTGGCACTTTACAGTCCAAATTTATTTTGTCTGTAACCTTGATTTGTTCATTATCAGTTATTACCGTGGATGCCTATGTGGACTCTGGCGCCGCTCTGAGTCTTATGGACTGGTCCTTTGCCAGGCGCTGTGGGTTTGATTTAGAGCCTCTGGAAGTCCCTATACCTCTGAAGGGTATTGATTCTACACCTTTGGCTTGTAATAAACCACAGTTCTGGACGCAAGTGACTATGCGTATGACTCCAGACCATCAGGAGGTGATTCGCTTCCTTGTGTTGAACAATTTACATGATGTTTTGGTGCTTGGATTACCATGGTTACAGTCTCATAACCCAGTCCTTGACTGGAAAGCTATGTCTGTGGTAAGCTGGGGATGTCGGGGGGCTCATGGGGACACTCCTTTGGTGTCCATTTCGTCATCTATTCCATCTGAGATTCCGGCATTTTTGTCTGATTATCGTGATATTTTTGAAGAGCCTAAAATTGGTTCACTCCCTCCTCACAGGGATTGTGATTGCGCCATAGATCTGATTCCAGGCAGTAAATTTCCAAAGGGTCGTTTGTTTAACCTATCTGTACCTGAACATGCTGCTATGCGCGAGTATATTAAGGAGTCCCTGGAAAAGGGACATATTCGTCCTTCTTCATCACCTTTAGGAGCCGGTTTTTTCTTTGTCTCTAAAAAGGATGGCTCTCTGAGGCCTTGTATCGATTATCGACTCCTGAATAAAATTACAGTCAAATATCAGTATCCGTTGCCTTTGCTGACTGATTTGTTTGCTCGCATAAGGGGGGCTAAGTGGTTCTCTAAGATTGATCTTCGTGGGGCGTATAATTTGGTGCGAATTAAGCAGGGGGATGAGTGGAAAACCGCATTTAATACGCCTGAGGGCCATTTTGAGTATTTGGTAATGCCTTTCGGCCTTTCTAATGCACCTTCTGTCTTTCAGTCCTTAATGCATGATATTTTCCGTGAATATTTGGATAAATTTATGATTGTGTACTTGGATGATATTTTGATTTTTTCTGATGACTGGGAGTCTCATGTTCAGCAGGTCAAGAGGGTTTTTCAGGTTTTGCGGGAGAATTCTTTGTGTGTAAAGGGTTCAAAGTGTGTTTTTGGGGTTCAAAAAATTTCCTTTTTGGGGTACATTTTTTCCCCTTCTTCTATTGAGATGGACCCTGTCAAGGTTCGGGCTATTTACGACTGGACGCAGCCTACTTCTCTGAAGAGTCTTCAGAAATTCTTGGGCTTTGCTAATTTTTATCGTCGATTTATAGCTGGTTTTTCTGGCGTTGCTAAACCTCTGACGGATTTGACTAAAAAGGGTGCTGATGTTGCCAATTGGTCCCCTGCTGCTGTGGAGGCCTTTCGGGAGCTTAAGCGCCGCTTTTTGTCTGCCCCTGTGTTGCGCCAGCCTGATGTTTCTCTTCCCTTTCAGGTTGAGGTCGATGCTTCCGAGATCGGAGCGGGGGCGGTTTTGTCGCAGAGAAGTTCCGACTGCTCAGTGATGAGACCTTGTGCGTTCTTTTCGCGAAAATTTTCGGCCGCCGAGCGAAACTATGATGTTGGTAATCGGGAGCTTTTGGCCATAAAGTGGGCATTTGAGGAGTGGCGTCATTGGCTTGAGGGTGCCAGACATCAGGTGGTAGTTTTGACTGATCACAAGAATTTAATTTATTTGGAGTCTGCCAGGCGCCTGAATCCTAGACAGGCACGTTGGTCGTTGTTCTTTTCCCGGTTTAATTTTGTGGTCTCGTACTTACCGGGTTCTAGGAATGTGAAGGCAGATGCTCTTTCTAGGAGTTTTGAGCCTGACTCTCCTGGGAATTCTGAACCTGCTGGTGTCCTTAAGGATGGGGTGGTTTTGTCTGCTGTCTCTCCAGATCTGCGACGTGCTTTGCAAGAATTTCAGGCGGAGAGACCTGATCGTTGTCCGTCTGGTAGACTGTTTGTTCCTGATGATTGGACCACTAGAGTCATCTCGGAAGTTCATTCTTCTACTCTGGCAGGTCATCCGGGAATTTTTGGCACCAGAAATTTGGTGGCTAGATCCTTCTGGTGGCCGTCCCTGTCTCGAGATGTGCGCGTTTTTGTGCAGTCTTGCGATGTGTGTGCTCGGGCCAAGCCTTGTTGTTCTAGGGCTAGTGGGTTGTTGTTGCCCTTGCCTATTCCTAAGAGGCCTTGGACGCACATCTCTATGGACTTTATCTCGGATCTCCCTGTTTCTCAGAAGATGTCTGTCATCTGGGTGGTGTGTGACCGTTTTTCTAAAATGGTTCATTTGGTGCCATTACCTAAGTTGCCTTCCTCATCTGAGTTGGTCCCTCTGTTTTTTCAAAATGTGGTTCGCTTGCATGGTATTCCGGAGAACATCGTTTCTGACAGGGGTACCCAGTTCGTGTCTAGATTTTGGCGGGCAGTCTGTGCCAGGTTGGGCATTGATTTGTCCTTTTCGTCTGCATTCCATCCTCAGACCAATGGCCAGACGGAGCGAACTAATCAAACTTTGGAGACTTATTTGAGGTGTTTTGTGTCTGCGGATCAGGATGATTGGGTTGCCTTTCTGCCGTTGGCAGAGCTTGCTCTTAATAATCGGGCTAGTTCTGCCACTTTGGTTTCTCCTTTCTTTTGCAATTCAGGGTTTCATCCGCGGTTTTCATCTGGTCAGGTTGAATCTTCGGATTGTCCTGGAGTGGATGCAGTGGTGGATCGGTTGCATCGGATTTGGGGACAAGTGGTGGATAATTTGGAATTGTCCCAGGAGAGGACTCAGCAGTTTGCTAACCGTCGTCGTCGTGTTGGTCCCCACCTTCGTGTTGGGGACTTGGTGTGGTTGTCTTCCCGTTTTGTCCCTATGAGGGTTTCTTCTCCCAAATTTAAGCCTCGGTTCATCGGTCCTTATAGGATTTTGGAGATTCTTAACCCTGTTTCCTTTCGTTTGGACCTCCCGGCATCTTTCGCTATCCATAATGTGTTCCATCGGTCGTTGTTGCGGAGATATGAGGTACCGGTGGTTCCTTCTACTGAACCTCCTGCTCCTGTGCTGGTGGAGGGTGAATTGGAGTACGTCGTAGAGAAGATCTTGGACTCCCGTATTTCCAGACGGAGACTTCAATATCTGGTTAAATGGAAAGGCTATGGTCAGGAAGATAATTCTTGGGTAACTGCCTCTGATGTTCATGCCTCGGATTTGGTTCGTGCCTTTCATAGGGCTCATCCAGATCGCCCTGGCGGTTCTTGTGAGGGTTCGGTGCCCCCTCCTTAAGGGGAGGGTACTGTTGTGTATCCGCTTTTTGGGCTCCCCTGGTGGTTGCTGGTGGTACTGGTGACTTGTTTGCACTTTGCTGCTTCTGTTCACCTGCTTCCATCAGTGTTTGGGAGTTTCCTATTTAGCCTTGCTCTCCAGTCATTTCCTTGCCGGTCATCATTGTAACCAGAGCCTTCGGTTGCATGTTCCTGCTACTAGTCTGCTGATCAGCTAAGTGGACTTTGTCCTTTTGTTTTGTACCTTTTGTCCAGTTTGCAGTTTTTGTATTTCTCTGTAGCTGGAAGCTCTTGCGGGCTGAAATTGCCACTCCTGTGTCATGAGTTGACACAGGAGTCTTAAAGTAATTTCAGGATGGTTTTTTGAAAGGGTTTTCAGTTGACCGTGAAGTCCTCTTTTGTATCCTTCTGCTATCTAGTAAGTGGACCTCTCTTTGCTAAATCTACTTTCATACTGTGTATGTCTTTTCCTCTTAATTCACCGTTATTACATGTGGGGGGCTGCTATCATCTTTTGGGGTATTTCCCTAGAGGTAAGCCAGGTCTGTTTCTTCCTCTACCAGGCGTAGTTAGTCCTCCGGCTGGCGCGTGGCATTTAGGAAGCCGTAGGTATGCTCCCTGGCTACTGTTAGTTGTGTGGTAGATTTAGCTCACGATCAACTCGAGTTTCCATCACCCGAGAGCTCGTTCGTTATTTATATGTTTCCTACGTTCCCTTGCCATTGGGAACCATGACAGAACAAGCTGGACAAAAAACAGAATAATACAAACAAACAAAAAACAAGAAAGCAGGACTTAGCTTATGTTGCAAAAATCAGGACCAGCAGACAAGAGCAAACAGACTAGGACTGATTACATGGATGCCAGGCACTGAACTAAGATTCCAGGAAGTTTAAATAGAAACACCCAGAGTCTTAACGAACAGGTGACTACCAAACTGAGGAAAGAAATCCAAGAGCCATACCGCGAGTGGCCACAAGAGGGAGCCCAAAAGTATAGTTCATAACAGTACCCCCCCTTTAAAGAGGGGTCACCGAACCCTCACCACGACCACCAGGGCGATCAGGATGGGCAGCGTGAAAAGCACGAACCCAATCGGCCGCATGAACATCAGAGGCGACCACCCAGGAATTATCCTCCTGACCATAGCCCTTCCATTTGACCAGATACTGAAGCCTCCGTCTAGAGAGACGAGAATCCAAGATCTTCTCCACCACATACTCCAACTCGCCCTCAACCAAGACCGGAGCAGGAGGGTCAACAGCAGGGACCACAGGCACAATGTACCGCCGCAACAAAGACCTATGGAACACATTGTGAATGGCAAACGACGCAGGAAGATCCAAGCGAAAAGACACCGGATTAAGGACCTCCAAAATTCTATAAGGGCCAATAAAGCGAGGCTTAAACTTAGGAGAGGAAACCTTCAGAGGGACAAACCGAGAAGACAACCAAACCAAATCCCCAACACGAAGTCGGGGACCCACACCGCGGCGGCGGTTGGCAAAACGCTGGGCCCTCTCCTGTGACAACTTCAAGTTGTCCACCACATGATTCCAAGTACGCTGCAACCTATCAACCACAGAATCCACCCCAGGACAGTCAGAAGGCTCAACATGACCCGAGGAGAAACGAGGATGAAAGCCAGAGTTGCAGAAAAATGGTGAAACCAAGGTGGCGGAACTAGCCCGATTATTGAGGGCAAACTCAGCCAATGGCAAGAAGGTCACCCAATCATCCTGATCCGCAGAAACAAAACATCTCAAATAAGCCTCCAGCGTCTGATTAGTTCGCTCCGTTTGGCCATTAGTCTGAGGATGAAAGGCAGACGAGAACGACAGATCAATGCCCATCTTAGCACAAAAAGATCGCCAGAATCTGGACACAAACTGGGATCCTCTGTCAGACACGATATTCTCAGGAATGCCGTGCAAACGAACCACATTCTGAAAAAACAAAGGAACCAGATCGGAAGAGGAAGGCAACTTAGGCAAGGGCACCAAATGGACCATCTTGGGAAAACGATCACACACCACCCAGATAACAGACATTCCCTGAGACACCGGAAGATCTGAAATGAAATCCATGGAAATGTGTGTCCAAGGCCTCTTCGGGACGGGCAAGGGCAAATGCAACCCGCAGGCACGAGAACAGCAAGGCTTAGCCCGAGCACAAGTCCCACAGGACTGCACAAAAGCACGCACATCCCGTGACAAGGAAGGCCACCAAAAGGACCTAGCCACCGAATCTCTGGTACCAAAAATCCCAAGATGCCCCGCCAACACCGAGGAATGAACCTCGGAAATAACTCTGCTGGTCCATTTATCAGGAACAAACAGTCTATCAGGTGGACAAGAGTCAGGTCTACCAGCCTGAAATCTCTGCAACACACGTCGCAAATCAGGAGATATGGCCGACAAAATCACTCCCTCTTTAAGAATACCAGCCGGCTCTGAGACTCCAGGAGAATCAGGCACAAAGCTCCTAGAGAGAGCATCAGCCTTCACATTTTTCGAACCAGGCAGGTATGAGACCACAAAGTCAAAACGGGAGAAAAACAATGACCAACGAGCCTGTCTAGGATTCAGGCGTTTAGCAGACTCGAGATACATCAGGTTTTTGTGATCAGTCAAGACCACCACACGATGCCTAGCTCCCTCGAGCCAATGACGCCACTCCTCAAATGCCCACTTCATGGCCAACAACTCCCAATTACCAACATCATAATTCCGCTCAGCCGGCGAAAACTTCCTGGAAAAGAAAGCACATGGTTTCATCATAGAGCAACCAGAGCCTCTCTGCGACAAAACAGCTCCTGCACCAATCTCAGACGCATCCACTTCCACCTGAAAGGGAAGTGAGACATCAGGCTGGCACAAAACAGGCGCCGAAGTAAACCGGCGCTTCAGCTCCTGGAAGGCCTCCACGGCTGCAGGAGCCCAATTAGCAACATCAGAACCTTTCTTGGTCATATCCGTCAAAGGTTTAACAACGCTAGAGAAGTTAGCGATAAAACGACGGTAGAAGTTAGCAAAACCCAAGAACTTCTGAAGACTCTTAACAGACGTGGGTTGAGTCCAATCATGAATAGCCCGGACCTTGACTGGGTCCATCTCCACAGCAGAAGGGGAAAAGATAAAACCCAAAAAGGAAACCTTCTGCACTCCAAAGAGACACTTTGAGCCCTTCACAAACAAAGCATTATCACGCAAAACCTGAAACACCATCCTGACCTGCTTTACATGAGAATCCCAATCATCAGAAAAAACTAAAATGTCATCCAGATAAACAATCACAAATTTATCCAGATACCTCCGGAAGATGTCATGCATAAAGGATTGAAACACTGAATGGGCATTAGAGAGCCCAAAAGGCATCACCAAGTACTCAAAATGACCTTCGGGCGTATTAAATGCAGTTTTCCATTCATCTCCCTGCCTAATGCGCACAAGGTTGTACGCACCACGAAGATCTATCTTGGTGAACCAACAGGCACCCTTAATCCGAGCAAACAAGTCCGACAATAGTGGCAGAGGGTACTGAAATTTAACCGTGATTTTATTCAGAAGCCGATAGTCTATACAAGGTCTCAAAGATCCGTCTTTCTTGGCCACAAAAAAGAATCCCGCACCAGGAGGGGAAGAGGATGGACGAATATGTCCTTTCTCCAAAGACTCCTTTATATAAGACCGCATCGCAGCATGCTCAGGTACCGACAGATTAAATAATCGTCCCTTAGGAAACTTGCTACCAGGAATCAAATCTATAGCGCAGTCACAGTCCCTATGAGGAGGAAGAGTACTGGCCTTGGACTCACTGAACACATCCTGATAGTCAAGCAAAAACTCAGGAACTTCTGAGGGAGTGGAGGAAGCAATAGACACCAGCGGGGAATCGCAATGAATTCCCTGACAACCCCAACTTGACACAGACATAGCCCTCCAATCCAGAACAGGATTATGAGCCTGTAACCATGGCAGACCTAAAACGACCAAATCATTCATTTTATGCAGAACAAGAAAACGAATCACCTCCCGATGTTCAGGAGTCATGCACATGGTCACTTGTGTCCAATACTGCGGTTTATTCTCTGCCAATGGCGTAGCATCAATTCCTCTAAGAGGAATAGGATTTTCTAAAGGCTCCAGGACAAAACCACAGCGCCTGGCAAACGACAAGTCCATAAGACTCAGGGCAGCGCCTGAATCCACAAACGCCATAGCAGGGTAAGAAGACAATGAGCAAATTAAAGTCACAGACAAAATAAATTTAGGCTGCAAGTTACCAACGGCGACAGGACTAACAAACTTTGTTAGGCGTTTAGAGCATGCTGATATAACATGTGTAGAATCACCACAGTAAAAACACAACCCATTCTGACGTCTATGATTTTGCCGTTCAGTTCTAGTCTGAATTCTATCACATTGCATTAAATCAGGTGTCTGTTCAGACAACACCGCCAAAGGTTGAGCGGATTTGCGCTCCCGCAACCGCCGATCAATCTGAATGGCCAGCGTCATAGAATCATTTAGACTTGTAGGAATGGGAAAGCCCACCATCACATTTTTAATGGTCTCAGAAAGGCCATTTCTGAAATTTGCGGCCAGAGCACACTCATTCCACTGAGTAAGCACGGACCATTTACGAAATTTTTGGCAATACACTGCGGCTTCATCCTGGCCCTGAGAAATTGCCAGCAAAGCCTTCTCTGCCTGAATTTCAAGATTGGGCTCCTCATAAAGCAATCCGAGCGCCAGAAAAAACGCATCAATATTCGCCAATGCCGGATCTCCTGGCGCCAATGAGAAAGCCCAATCCTGAGGGTCGCCCCGCAAGAAGGAGATAACAATTTTAACCTGCTGAGCTGAGTCTCCAGACGAACGAGGTCTCAAAGATAGAAACAATTTACAATTATTCCTAAAATTCCTAAATTTAAATCGATCTCCAGAGAACAGCTCAGGAATAGGAATTTTAGGTTCTGACATAGGACTGCCAATTACAAAATCCTGAATGCCCTGCACACGAGCAGCAAGCTGATCCACACTAGTAATCAAGGTTTGCACATTCATGTCTGCAGCAGAGTTTCAAGCCATTCAGAGGTAAAGGGGAAGAAGAAGAAAAAAAAAACAAAAAACTCAGAACTTCTTTCTTTTCTTTTAATCCCACTTCTGCAATGCATTAACTATTCAGTGGCCTGGCATACTGTTGTGATCCTAATGGCAAAAGGATCTCAGGGTCTTAAGCAGAGTCTGCAAACATAAAAACTAGCTCTTAGGGAGGTGGTAACTGAGCTGACCACATACCTGATCCTAGCCCACAAATAATAGCAGCCGGGGAACGTGCCTACGTTGGTTCTAGACGTCTCACGCCAGCCGGAGATCTAACTAACCCTTTCAGAGAAAATACAGACCTCGCTTGCCTCCAGAGAAATACCCCAAAGTAGATACAAGCCCCCAACAAATAATAACGGTGAGGTAAGAGGAAGGGACAAACGTAAGTATGAACTAGATTCAGCAAAGAGAGGCCCACTAAATAATAGCAGAAATATAGAAAGCGGACTTATGAGGTCAGCGAAAAACCCTGCAAAAATATCGACGCTGAATATCCAAGAACCCCCGTACCGACTAACGGTATGGGGGGAGAATATCGTCACCCCAAGAGCTTCCAGCAAAATCAGGAATCACATTATGAACAAGCTGGACAAAAAACAGAATAATACAAACAAACAAAAAACAAGAAAGCAGGACTTAGCTTATGTTGCAAAAATCAGGACCAGCAGACAAGAGCAAACAGACTAGGACTGATTACATGGATGCCAGGCACTGAACTAAGATTCCAGGAAGTTTAAATAGAAACACCCAGAGTCTTAACGAACAGGTGACTACCAAACTGAGGAAAGAAATCCAAGAGCCATACCGCGAGTGGCCACAAGAGGGAGCCCAAAAGTATAGTTCATAACAATATACTATATAGAGGAGGAGATGACATACAGATACATACTACATACAGGAGGAGATGACATACAGGTATATACTATATACAGGAGGAGATGACACACAGGTATATACTATATACAGGAGCAGATTACCTACAGGTATATAGTATATACAGGAGGAGATGACATATAGGTATATGCTATGTATAGGAGGAGATGACATACAGGTATATACTATATACAGGAGGAGATGACACACAGATATATACTATATATAGGTGAGATGACACACAGGTATATACTATATACAGGAGATTACATACAGGTATATCTAATATATAAAGCTGAATGTGTGTATGTATGTATGTGTGTATGTCCGGGATTGGCATCTGCACCGTCGCAGCTACAGCCACAAAATTTTGCACAGTCACACGTCTGGACCCCGAGAGCGTCATAGGCTATGTTGTTAGGTGAAATTTTAACCCCGCGCGTTCCAATTCACCAAACAATTTTGCCCCTATCTACATAATGGGGAAAAAGTGAAGGGAAAAGTGTTGGAGGAAAATTGACAGCTGCCAGATGTGAACAATGGGGACTTAAAGAATGAGAGCGATGGCGCCAAAGAGTATATACCGTACAGTTGCTAAGGTGTGGCCCCGACATGGGATACTCACCACACACGGGGATATGAACACAAACACAAAATGCGCCACACACTACCACGTGCTTGAACACATATACGACCCTCAGCACACATTTCACCACACACACACCAACCTCGCCACATAAAAGTCGAAACACAAAAGTCACCACTCAAAACTCGCCACGCGCAAAACTCGCTACATGCAAAACTCGTCATATGCAAAACTAGGCTCACGCAAAACTCGCCACACGTGCAAAACTCACCTCATGGAAAACTCACCTCATGCAAAACTTGCACACACAGAAAAATTGCCACATGTACAAAAGTTGCAACACATGCTAAAGTTGCCTCACACAAAACTTGCACATACTCAAAACGCACCACACATAAAACTCGCCACGCGCAAAACTCGCCATGCACAAATCTTGCTGCACACAACTTGCTACACTAACCTGTCACATGCAACTCGACACACAAAAAGTTGCTACACGCATGTCACCACACAAAACTCATCTCACAAAAGTCGCTACATGCATGTCGCCACACGCAACTCAACACACACAACTTGACACATGAAACTCGCCCTAAAACACACACAAGTCTGGTATTATCCTTCAAAAATAAAAATTTGATTTAATAAGCTGACAAACTACAAGAGCAACAATTGTACCATATAGGAAATACGGCAGCTGTCAGTCACATGACCTATTATGTGTATGTGTGAGCTAATATATACAGCCAGGGGGTGGGCTTACTGTTGGCTGGGGATTTATCAGGCTGTCAATAGCAACCAATCACATCTCAGCTTCTATTTTGCTACAGTTAATTAATCTGAGCTCTGATTGGTTAATATAGGCAACAAAGACATTCTCAGTATAACAAAGCTAATATATGTTAAGAAATGCTTCTATTAGCTTAGTTTTTGCCTTCTAATAATTACATTTCTATCTATTTGTTTTGTGGTTTTTGCGTGCAGAATAAATTTTTGTTAACACATTCTATTTTGCTAACAGCAGTCATTAACCCGGGCGAAGCCGGGTAGTACAGCTAGTTATATCTAAAGTTACAGAAAACCAGCTATAGACAAGGAGGGAAGAGAAGGAATAAGTGCAGCTCTGGAGCAGAGCTGATACACGAGAGCTAGTGCAGCCATTACCCGGCATACACACAGAGATCACATCCAGCCTATATAACAGGGAAGGACAGTCCCACATGAGAAAAATCAGAAACATGGATCATGCTGCAAATTGTATATTAGAGGGAGTCTGAAAACAAATGAAAGAATTAAGGTTACATTCTGAAACAGTGCGATTGTTTTAACCAAAGGAAATCACTTACATATGTAAAAAAAAAAAAAAAAAAAATTTCCATACTAAAGGGATGTCCATAGGCTTAAAATGAGAGTTAAAATGTTCACAAAGTATAAAGTGAATTGGCTTGTCAATCATAGCGTCCCTATAGCTGGTAATGGCTTGGGCACAGGTGGTATATGGCGTGGGCCATGAAAATGTATTGCTGATTTTACATTACTGAGGACATTCGCGGTACCTGCCAAGACTCCATAAACCTAAAAACAGCATGCGATATGCTGTAAGGCATTCCATCATGTCTAATTATAGCAGCTGAAGATGCAAATCTGTAGGTATAAACTAGTTCACAAAATGCTTTTAATCATCAGATGATAAAGATATCAATCTGTACATATAAGCCACTAAGCAAAATGCTTTTCGTCTGCTGTCAATGTAGACATGAGCAGAGCATCAGGGCAGGTGTTGGCTGTAGCTGAGTAATGTAGAAATGTTAGCTATAGCATACAGTGCTACAAAAGAAATATGAGTGGTGCATAGCTTCAAATGTAATCATTAAAAATAATAAAAGTAAAGAGCAATATAAGTTTAATAATGTCTTACATACAGAACTTCTCATTGTTCCCAAATCCTCCCAAAAGGTGGAGCAAAAAGTTCTCAACCAGTGTTCCTTTCCCTCTTTCCTTTCATGTTCCAAAAATATTAAGACAATTTTGTAATTTAATAGAGTATATTTACATCAATCCAAAATGTTGCCCTCATGCCATTACACTATGTCATATGCTCTAAATGCAGTGCACCTAAGGTTGACACTTATTGCCTATGGGACGGGCCAAAGATCCTGGAGGTCTGGCAGATGGTGTCTTTACAGGATAATTTTGATCTGTCATTACACCTTTCTCCTGGATGGCCCTTACCATATGTTTACACCACCCAATTTGCGCATTAAACAACCGCTGTTCTGTAAATACTTACTGGTTGCTTAATATCCTGTTTACACAGGCATACCGCGCTTAACAAAGTGCAGTAGTAGATTGTTCAATGGAAGTAGACTGCCATTGTTCTCGGCATTACAAAAGATCATTATTTCACCCAACGACGGGTATTTTCCTCATTCGTTGATTGATCGGCAGCCTATCTAGGCTGCAAGATTATCGTAAAAACTGGTCACCATTTAAATTGCTTCATGATTTAAAAACGAAAATGAAATAAGTACACCTTTGGTGTGCAAATGAACATCCTCAACTGGTTATCAGTAAGGTTTATCACCTGTTTACTGCTGCATATTCATACTGCTTTAAAGACGGCCGTGACCTTGCAATTTCAATATGGTGGACAAGCTTGTGCGGCTCCCCAGGGTCCTGGTCGTCGCAGTGGTATTGCTTTCCTCTCGGGGAGAGGGATGCTACGTTTTGAGGCAAAGAAGGATAACTGCATCCAGGTATCACAAACATGCAACACATTTCACACTCCAGGCCACCAGGTGGAACTCCTGACCCTATTTATTAGGTCACTCCCCACATATATATAACTGGTAGTCTGTAGGGAAAGTTAGTCAGTTCCAGACAGAAGTCAGTTCCTGGCAGAGCTCCAGACAGGAGTTCTGTTAGAAAGTTCCAGACCAGAGTCTGAGGAGGATGGAGGGTAAAAGGAGCTGTGCATGCCCTCAGAACTGCAGCTCCCAAAAAGAGACATTGAAAGGCAGAATTGTATTGCAGCGAGCGTGAAGGAGGTCGAAGCAATGGAGAGGATACCAGAAGAAGGTCAGCCCCGCTCAAGCTGTCTCCTTCTGAGGCCCAACATCCCAGTAGCCGGAACACCGAGGGAGTAAGGACCTCTACACCTTATTTCAGAGACCGGCAGGACAGCTAATTGCAGGTTACCTGTCCGCAGCTACACCCTGGAGGCACAGTGACACCTACAGAGCTGGGTTATCGACCCTATAAACAGGCTCAAGTCACCAGTCATACGGGTTTTGTCCTATCCTATATGGGGGACAGAGAGCGAAACATCGCATCTGTGAGACCCTTATGTGAAGCCATAGGCAGTAAGGAACTACAACACCGCAGTGCAAAGGTAGGCTACTGATTTCCACCTGGATAAGGGAACTCTGGACTTGCCTCCAAACTGGCCTGACTCTGCCTGCCCTGTGATCTGGTGCCCTGGACGGTGGATGCTGAAGTCTTCAGTAAAGGTAAAGGGGGATGTCACGGTGGCTGACCGGTCCGTGGCCCTGGGACGTCCGTGTAAAAAAGAAAGGTCTTTAAAGGGGAATGTTCATGACGCCACCTGTGCTATTCGGTCAGGGTGACCGACGCTGCTTTAAGGGGTCCGCTGGGGTGATGTTATGGCAGCTAGATGGTATACCTTCCCACAGGTGAAGTATATCCCCAGGGCTTCCCGGTGTGTAGATGGTGAATGATGAATGGCGCAGTGAAGAACGAGGACACAATGTTGCAGTCTCTTTACCTTTTACTGAAGGCTTCACCATCCACAGTCCAGAGCACCAGATCACAGGGCAGGCAGAGTCCGTCCGGTTTGGAGGCAAATCCAGAGTCCCCTTGTCCAGGTAGAAATCAGTAGCCTTCCTCTAGCGCCGTGGTGATGTAGTACCTTATTGCTAAGCCTCTCATAAGGTCCTTACAGATGTTGTAGATGTTATCGATGTTATCTCTTTCCCCCAGATGGATAGGACAAACCCGTATGACCGGTGGCTTGAGGCTTTTTACAGGGACTCTATCATGCCCCGGCCTCTCATGGGTGAAACCTTGCCTCCTGGGTATAGGGCGAATCAGTAACTTGCAATTAGCTGTCCTGCCGGTCTCTGGAGCAAGGCATAAAGGACTGTTGCTCCCTCGGTGTTCCAGCTACCGGGATCCTATGCCTCAGAAGGAGGCAGCCTGTGCAGGGCAGAACTCCTTCTGGTTTCCACTCCTTTTGCTATAACTTCCTTCTCACTCTCTACAATACAGTTCTCTGCTCGTGTCCTTTCTTAGGAACTGCCGCACGTGGGGCAGGCGCAGCTCCGTGTCCTTCTGTCTAGGCCTCTGACAGGCTCCCACCCCTGTCAGGACCAACTGCCTGAGCCAAAGCTCAGCCAGCAACTACCTAACTTCCTATGCAGGTCACAGGTTTTACCTAAGCGTGAAGAGTGCCCTAATAAATAGGAGCATAGCTCCTCCTGGTGGACTGGAGTATGAAATGTGTTGTATGTTTGTGATACCTGGTAAAGAGATCTCCTTTATTGCCTCCAAACGTAATATCACTCCGCCCTAGAGGAGAATGATATTACTGTAAAGACCAGGACCCTAGGCGCGCTGCAAATGCATTGCATTGTATATTGACGACTCATAAATATGCTTTGCTGCTGTCTACTGGACAATATGTATATGAAAGATACAAGATTATTCTCCCCACAACAAGCTGCCATAGAAATAGCTGTGAGGAGCCTCCCAGCTCAGGGGCTCACGCTGAGATCCTGAGTTAACTTCCAGATGAGGACTTTCACACTTCCTGAGGTAACTTCCAGTTCTGGGTGGTTCAAGCTGCCTGAGGGAGCAAACACTACTGCTCCCATCATAGTGCTCCATGCGAGTCCACTCTGAGGGGACATCTTTATCCACATAATCTCCTCCACAAAGGAGTGATGCCTCATCCTGTCAGGAGAGAAAAGCTGCACATGTGCTCTCCTGCATGCTGGTTATCCTGTTTGCTTCTAGCCAGGACCAGACCCACGTGGCTGCCACGCCACCGACTTTGCTTAACCTACCCCCTGCGAAAGGGAACAGTAGGATCAAAACTGTGAGTTCTTCCACACTTTAGTGTGCTCCTACAGTGTTATGACCCCAATGGCGAGGGTCTCAGAAATATCAGCAAGTCTGCGAAGTACAAAAATCCAGCTCATAGGGCAGTGGTAACTGGGTTGACCATATATCTACTCCTAACGCCAACCCTAGAAGTAGCCGGGGAACATGCCTACGTTGGTCGCCAGATGTCTCGCGCCAGCCGGAGAGCTAACTACCCCTAGAAGAGGAAAACCAAGACCTCTCTTGCCTCCAGAGAAAAGACCCCAAAAGTAGGATACAAGCCCCCCACAAATAATAACGGTGAGGTAAGAGGAAATGACAAACACAGAGATGAACTAGGTTTAGCAAAGAGAGGCCCACTTACTAATAGCAGAACATAGTAAGATAACTTATATGGTCAACAAAAACCCTATCAAAAATCCACGCTGGAGATTCAAGAACCCCCGAACCGTCTAACGGCCCGGGGGGAGAACACCAGCCGCCCTAGAGCTTCCAGCAAGGTCAGGATACAGATTATATACAAGCTGGACAAAAATTGCAAACAAAAACAAATTGCAAAAAGCAAAAAGCAGACTTAGCTTAATGAAGCAGGAACCAGGATCAGTAGACAAGAGCACTACAGATTAGCTCTGATATCAACGTTGCCAGGCATTGAACTGAAGGTCCAGGGAGCTTATATAGCAACACCCCTGACCTAACGACCCAGGTGAGCATAAAAGGAATGACTGACAAACCCAGAGTCAAATCACTAGTAGCCACTAGAGGGAGCCAAAAAGTAAATTCACAACAGTACCCCCCCCCTTAGTGAGGGGTCACCGAACCCTCACCAAGACCACCAGGGCGATCAGGATGAGCGGCGTGAAAGGCACGAACTAAATCGGCCGCATGCACATCAGAGGCGACCACCCAGGAATTATCCTCCTGACCATAGCCCTTCCACTTGACCAGATACTGAAGCCTCCGCCTGGAGAGACGAGAATCCAAGATCTTCTCCACCACGTACTCCAACTCGCCCTCAACCAACACCGGAGCAGGAGGCTCAGCAGAAGGAACCACAGGCACAACGTACCGCCGCAACAAGGACCTATGAAATACGTTGTGAATAGCAAACGACACCGGAAGATCCAGGCGAAAGGATACAGGATTAAGGATCTCCAATATCTTGTAAGGACCAATGAATCGAGGCTTAAATTTGGGAGAGGAGACCTTCATAGGAACAAATCGAGAAGACAGCCATACCAAATCCCCAACGCGAAGTCGGGGACCCACACCGCGGCGGCGGTTGGCAAAACGCTGAGCCTTCTCCTGTGACAACTTCAAGTTGTCCACCACATGATTCCAGATCCGCTGCAACCTATCCACCACAGAATCCACCCCAGGACAGTCAGAAGGCTCGACATGTCCCGAGGAAAAACGAGGGTGGAAACCAGAGTTGCAGAAAAATGGCGAAACCAAGGTGGCAGAACTAGCCCGATTATTAAGGGCAAATTCAGCCAACGGCAAGAAGGTCACCCAATCATCCTGATCAGAAGAGACAAAACACCTCAAATACGCCTCAAGAGTCTGATTAGTTCGTTCCGTTTGTCCGTTAGTCTGTGGATGAAAAGCGGACGAAAAAGACAAATCTATGCCCATCCTACCACAAAAGGATCGCTAGAACCTGGAAACAAACTGGGATCCTCTATCCGACACAATATTCTCAGGAATGCCGTGCAAGCGAACCACGTTCTGGAAGAACACAGGAACCAGATCAGAAGAGGAAGGCAGTTTGGGCAAAGGAACCAGATGGACCATCTTGGAGAAATGATCACATATCACCCAGATGACAGACATGCCCTGAGACACCGGAAGATCCGAAATGAAATCCATAGAGATGTGTGTCCAAGGTCTCTTCGGGACAGGCAAGGGCAAGAGCAACCCGCTGGCACGAGAACAGCAAGGCTTAGCTCGAGCACAAGTACCACAGGACTGCACAAATGACCGCACATCTCTTGACAAGGAAGGCCACCAAAAGGACCTGGCCACCAGATCTCTGGTGCCAAAAATTCCCGGGTGCCCTGCCAACACTGAGGAATGAACCTCAGAAATGACTCTGCTGGTCCATTTAGCAGGCACAAACAATCTGTCAGGTGGACAAGAGTCAGGCCTACCAGCCTGAAATCTCTGCAACACACGTCGCAGATCTGGAGAAATAGCTGACAGGATAACTCCTTCCTTAAGAATACCCACAGGTTCAGCGACTCCAGGAGCATCAGGCACAAAGCTCCTAGACAGAGCATCGGCCTTCACATTCTTAGAACCTGGTAAATACGAAACCACAAAGTCAAAACGGGAGAAAAACAATGACCAGCGGGCCTGTCTAGGATTCAGGCGTTTAGCAGACTCGAGGTACATCAGATTTTTGTGATCAGTCAAGACCACCACACGATGCTTAGCACCCTCGAGCCAATGACGCCACTCCTCAAATGCCCACTTCATGGCCAACAACTCCCGATTGCCCACATCATAATTTCGCTCTGCCGGCGAAAACTTCCTAGAGAAAAAGGCACAAGGTCTCATAGTAGAGCAACCAGGGCCTCTCTGCGACAAAACGGCCCCTGCCCCAATCTCCGAAGCATCCACTTCAACCTGAAAGGGAAGTGAGACATCAGGCTGGCACAAAACAGGCGCTGAAGTAAACCGGCGCTTCAACTCCTGGAAAGCCTCCACGGCAGCAGGAGCCCAGTTAGCCACATCAGAGCCTTTCTTGGTCATATCCGTCAACGGTTTAACAACGCTAGAAAAATTAGCGATAAAACGACGGTAGAAGTTAGCAAAACCCAAGAACTTCTGAAGACTCTTAACTGACGAGGGTTGAGTCCAATCATGAATAGCTCGAACCTTGACTGGGTCCATCTCCACAGCAGAAGGGGAAAAAATGAACCCTAAAAAGGGAACCTTCTGTACACCAAAGAGACACTTTGAGCCTTTAACAAACAAAGAATTTTCACGCAAAATCTTGAAAACCATCCTGACCTGCTCCACATGCGAGTCCCAATCATCAGAAAAAAACAGAATATCATCCAGATAAACGATCAAAAATTTATCCAGATACTTCCGGAAAATGTCATGCATAAAGGACTGAAAAACTGAAGGTGCATTAGAGAGCCCAAATGGCATCACCAAGTACTCAAAATGACCTTCGGGCGTATTGAATGCGGTTTTCCATTCATCTCCTTGCTTAATGCGCACAAGGTTGTACGCACCACGAAGGTCTATCTTGGTGAACCATTTGGCACCTTTAATCCGGGCAAACAAGTCTGACAACAACGGCAAAGGATACTGAAATTTGACAGTGATCTTATTTAAAAGCCGATAGTCAATACAAGGCCTCAAAGATCCGTCCTTTTTAGCCACAAAAAAGAATCCCGCACTAAGAGGGGAAGAAGAAGGACGGATATGCCCCTTCTCCAGAGACTCCTTAATATATGAGCGCATCGCGGTATGTTCAGGTACCGACAGATTAAACAGTCTTCCCTTAGGAAACTTACTGCCTGGAATCAAATCTATTGCACAGTCACATTCCCTATGAGGAGGCAATGCACTTGACCTAGACTCGCTGAAGACATCCTGATAATCAGACAAATACGCCGGAACTTCCGAAGGCGTAGAAGTAGCAATAGACACGGGCAGGGAATCTCCATGAATTCCATGACAGCCCCAACTTGACACTGACATTGCCTTCCAGTCCAAGACTGGATTATGGGTCTGCAACCATGGCAAACCCAAAACAACCAAATCATGCATCTTATGCAGAACAAGAAAACGTATCACCTCCCGATGTTCAGGAGTCATGCACATGGTAACCTGTGTCCAAAACTGCGGTTTATTTTCTGCCAATGGCGTAGCGTCAATACCCCTAAGAGGGATAGGATTTTCTAATGGCTCAAGAATAAAACCGCAGCGCTTGGCGAATGACAGATCCATAAGACTCAGGGCAGCACCTGAATCCACAAACGCCACGACAGGATACGATGACAGTGAGCAAATCAAAGTTACAGATAGAATGAACTTAGGTTGCAAATTACCAATGGCGACAGGACTAACAACCTTAGTAAGACGCTTAGAGCATGCTGAGATAACATGTGCAGAATCACCACAGTAGTAACACAAGCCATTCTGGCGTCTATGAATTTTCCGCTCATTTCTAGTCAGGATTCTATCACATTGCATTAAATCTGGTGCCTGTTCAGATAACACCATGAGGGAATTTGCGGTTTTGCGCTCCCGCAACCGCTGGTCAATTTGAATTGCCAGGGCCATGGAATCATTCAGACCTGTGGGAATGGGAAAACCCACCATCACATTCTTAATGGCTTCAGAAAGGCCATTTCTAAAATTTGCAGCCAATGCACACTCGTTCCACTGGGTCAGCACGGACCATTTCCGAAATTTTTGGCAATACACCTCAGCCTCGTCCTGGCCCTGAGACATAGCCAGCAAGGCTTTTTCTGCCTGAATCTCAAGATTGGGTTCCTCATAAAGCAAACCGAGCGCCAGAAAAAACGCATCAATATCAGCCAATGCCGGATCTCCTGGCGCCAGCGAGAAAGCCCAATCCTGAGGGTCACCCCGTAAAAAAGAAATAACAATTTTCACTTGCTGAGCGGAGTCTCCAGAGGAACAGGGTCTCAGGGACAAAAACAATTTACAATTATTCCTGAAATTTCTAAACTTAAATCGATCTCCGGAAAACAGTTCAGGAATCGGTATCTTAGGTTCTGACATAGGATTTCTGGTAACATAATCTTGTATGCCCTGCACACGAGCAGCAAGCTGGTCCACACTTGTAATCAAGGTCTGGACATTCATGTCTGCAGCAATCACAAGCCACTCAGAGGTAAAGGGGAAAAGAAAAAAAAATGAGAGAGAGAAAAAAAAACTCAGAACTTTCTTTGTTATAATCCCACTTCTGCAATGCATTTAACATTTAATACTGGCCTGGCAAACTGTTATGACCCCAATGGCGAGGGTCTCAGAAATATCAGCAAGTCTGCGAAGTACAAAAATCCAGCTCATAGGGCAGTGGTAACTGGGTTGACCATATATCTACTCCTAACGCCAACCCTAGAAGTAGCCGGGGAACATGCCTACGTTGGTCGCTAGATGTCTCGCGCAAGCCGGAGAGCTAACTACCCCTAGAAGAGGAAAACAAAGACCTCTCTTGCCTCCAGAGAAAAGACCCCAAAAGTAGGATACAAGCCCCCCACAAATAATAACGGTGAGGTAAGAGGAAATGACAAACACAGAGATGAACTAGGTTTAGCAAAGAGAGGCCCACTTACTAATAGCAGAATATAGTAAGATAACTTATATGGTCAACAAAAACCCTATCAAAAATCCACGCTGGAGATTCAAGAACCCCCGAACCGTCTAACGGCCCGGGGGGAGAACACCAGCCGCCCTAGAGCTTCCAGCAAGGTCAGGATACAGATTATATACAAGCTGGACAAAAATTGCAAACAAAAACAAATTGCAAAAAGCAAAAAGCAGACTTAGCTTAATGAAGCAGGAACCAGGATCAGTAGACAAGAGCACTACAGATTAGCTCTGATATCAACGTTGCCAGGCATTGAACTGAAGGTCCAGGGAGCTTATATAGCAACACCCCTGACCTAACGACCCAGGTGAGCATAAAAGGAATGACTGACATATCCAGAGTCAAATCACTAGTAGCCACTAGAGGGAGCCAAAAAGTAAATTCACAACATACAGAGAGCCAATCTGTGAAGGTGCCTCCATCAGTGTAATATTTCTTGGACTACGCATAGCATTTTCACTAATAGTAAGTGAAGAGAACTCTGCTCCAGCCGCCCTGAGAGGCCATAACCTCGCTTGTCTCACGAGGAGAGAATACTTACTTTCATATGCACAATATACTGTGAACTTTGCCTTTAAGAGTGAGACTGTACCCTGTTACCTCTTTCAGGAAAACTGTTATGGTTACAAGTTCACCTGGGTGTCTGGCTGCTTGAGATTGCACAAAGACCACAGGCGCTCCAAAACCTGCATCCAGACATCACCGCTAAAGAAGTGCCCCCGGGGGTCCTATACCATTCACAAGTGCCAAGTCCCACTATTGAAAATTTTTTTTGACAAAGGGGAAGTATTGAGGGGTCCAGCAACCCACTTCAGCTACCGTGACATCATTATCTGCTGCCAGTGGAAGTAGATGTCCCAGCTGGCCCTTCTGCAACGTCTGGCGCCTCCTCAGTGGCCCACCATATAGGTAAGAAAAAAAATAAAGCAGTTTGATTACATCATATTAGAAAAACTACTATTAAAATAGAGCGATGGAATTTAATATTAGCTTCGGACCATCGCTTTAGCGGTCATTTCAGGAGAACTTGCAGCAGAATATCCATGTCTCCTCCTCCCCATCCATAGAACTTTATGAGCACCAAATTCCATCTTCAATCTCTGTATTGTGAAAGTCTGTATTCAATGAATAAATAGTTTATCTGTGAATTGAGAATAAAAGATCAGTCCAGGAAGAGAAAGAAACAAATGTCTATGATAAAATCCATTATACCATTTCTTATTTTCACATGTATTATTAATTTCTGAAAAAAAATAAAATAAAATAAAACGACGGTTACTATGTAAACCTAAATCCACTAATATATGATTAGTCCTGTAACATTGAGATATTCTTCCCCTGATTGTTCATTTCCTTCCTGTTAACAAGCTATGGGTATTTTGGGACAATATATCACTTTTTAAAATTTCTTTAAAAAAGGCCTTTCATAAAACAAGCTGTCATATAGTAAATCAATGAAGAAAAAATCACAGAGAAAAAAGCAGAGATGGTTACCTGCTGAAGCCTCAAAACAAATGCACCAGCAGGGCGCATCGGACCCAATTAATGATGGCAACAACACAGGTGCAAAAAATACCCATGAAACAACCACTTTCAATCCAGTATTGGTTGTTTGGCATTAGTGCACAAAAAGATAAGCGGTAATAGTCTGTATGTGGCATTGTTCACTCAAGCAATGCAGAGCATCTGGTCTACAGCCTATTACTAACGCACATACAAGCGGGCTGCCCAGGGCTACAAAATGCATGCTGTGTGAATAGAGGCCTACAGTTTACAGAGCCATCTTGGTCCGACTGCGCCCTGCAAGATAAAGTGCAAAAAAAAAAAAAAAACCCACATATCAATGTATGTAAAGTATTAGTTTATATTGGGGCCTCAATACGTAAGCCGGCAACCCACGTCAAGGGTCCTTACATTTTTGCCGGTCCTATTGCTAAACATTGAGTAAAAGCTCACAGACACACAAAGAGGACTTAAAAATCCTCCAGAAAATTGAGAAAAAATCACAGAGAAAAAAGCAGAGATGGTAACCTGCCTTCTTCTCTGTGATTTTTTCTCAATTTTCTGGAGGATTTTTAAGTCCTCTTTGTGCGTCTGTGAGCTTTTAAATCAATGAAGAAACACAATAATAAAGTCATTGGTCTTATAAGTCAAAAATGAAATAAAGAAAACCTAGCATTCAGAATGTAATTGGCTGCACCTTTAACCCCTTTCTGACATTAGACGTACTATCCCGTCGAGGTGGGGTGGGCCCGTATGACCACCGACGGGATAGTACGTCATACGCGATCAGCCGCGCTCACGGGGGGAGCGCGGCCGATCGCGGCCGGGTGTCAGCTGCATATCGCAGCTGACATCCGGCACTATGTGCCAGGAGCGGTCACGGACCGCCCCCGGCACATTAACCCCTGGCACACCGCGATCAAACATGATCGCGGTGTGCCGGCGGTATAGGGAAGCATCGCGCAGGGAGGGGGCTCCCTGCGGGCTTCCCTGAGACCCCCGGAGCAACGCGATGTGATCGCGTTGCTCCGAGGGTCTCCTACCTCCCTCCTTGCCACAGGTCCCGGATCCAAGATGGCCGTGGCATCCGTGTCCTGCAGGGAGGGAGGTGGCTTACCTTACTGCAGGCTTACCAGTGCCTCAGAGCAGGCACTGGTAAGCCTGCAGCCCTGCACAGCAGATCGCAGATCTGACAAAGTGCTGTGCACACTGTCAGATCAACGATCTGTAATGTCCCCCCTGGGACAAAGTAAAAAAGTTTAAAAAAAATTCTCCACGTGTGTAAAAAAAAAAAAAAAAAAAAATCCTAAATAAAGAAAAAAAATATATATTTATTATTCCCATAAATACATTTCTTTAGCTAAATAAAAAAAAAAACAATAAAAGTACACATATTTAGTATCGCCGCGTCCGTAACGACCCAACCTATAAAACTGCCCCACTAGTTAACCCCTTCAGTAAACACCGTGAGAAAAAAAAAAGAGGCAAAAAACAACGCTTTATTACCATACTGCAGAACAAAAAGTGGAATAACACGCGATCAAAAAGACGAATATAAATAACCATGGTACCGCTGAAAACGTCATCTTGTCCCGCGAAAAACAAGCCGCAATACAGCATCATCAGCAAAAAAATAAAAAAGTTATAGTCCTGAGAATAAAGCGATACCAAAATAATTATTTTTTCTATAAAATAGTTTTTATCGTATAAAAGCGCCAAAACATAAAAAAAATGATATAAATGAGATATCGCTGTAATTGTACTGACCCGAAGAATAAAACTGCTTTATCAATTTTACCAAACGCGGAACGGTATAAACACCTCCCCCAAAAGAAATTCATGAATAGCTGGTTTTTGATCACTCTGCCTCACAAAAATCGGAATAAAAAGCGATCAAAAAATGTCACGTGTCCGAAAATGTTACCAATAAAAACGTCAACTCGTCCCGCAAAAAACAAGATCTCACATGACTCTGTGGACTCAAATATGGAAAAATTATAGCTCTCAAAATGTGGTAACGCAAAAAATATTTTTTGCAATGAAAAGCGTCTTTCAGTGTGTGACGGCTGCCAATCATAAAAATCCGCTAAACAACCCGCTATAAAAGTAAATCAAACCCCCCTTCATCACCCCCTTAGTTAGGGAAAAATAAAAAAATAAAAAAAATGTATTTATTTCCATTTTCCCATTAGGGTTAGGGCTAGGGTTAGGGCTAGGGTTAGGGTTACGGCTAGGGTTGGGGCTAGGGTTAGGGCTAGGGTTAGGGCTAGGGTTAGGGCTAGGGTTGGGGCTAGGGTTAGGGCTAGGGTTGGGGCTAGGGTTAGGGCTAGGGTTAGGGCTAGGGTTGGGGCTAGGGTTAGGGTTAGGGCTAGTGTTACGGCTAGTGTTAGGGCTAGTGATAGGGCTAGGGTTATTGCTAGGGTTAGGGCTAGGGTTAGGGCTAGGGTTGGGGCTAGGGTTGGGGCTACAGTTAGGGTTGGGGCTAAAGATAGGGTTAGGGTTTGGATTACATTTACGGTTGGGAATAGGGTTGGGTGTGTCTGGGTTAGAGGTGTGGTTAGGGTTACTGTTGGGATTAGGGTAAGTGGTGTGTTTGGATTAGGGTTTCAGTTATAATTGGGGGGTTTCCACTGTTTAGGCACATCAGGGGCTTTCCAAACGGGACATGGCATCCAATCTCAATTCCAGCCAATTCTGCGTTGAAAAAGGAAAACAGTGCTCCTTCCCTTTAGAGCTCTCCCGTGTGCCCAAACAGGGGTTTACCCCAACATATGGGGTATCAGCGTACTCAGGACAAATTGGACATCATCTTTTGGGGTCCAATTTCTCCTGCTACCCTTGGGAAAATACAAACTGGGGGCCAAAAAATAAGTTTTGTGGGAAAAAAAGGATTTTTTATTTTCACGGCTCTGCGTTGTAAACTATAGTGAAACACTTGGGGGTTCAAAGTTCTCACAACACATCTAGATAAGTTCATTGGGGGGTCTAGTTTCCAATATGGGGTCACTTGTGGGGGGTTTGTACTGTTTGGGTACATCAGGGGCTCTGCAAATGCAACGTGACGCCTGCAGAACAATCCATTTAAGTCTGCATTCCAAATGGCGCTCCTTCCCTTCCGAGTTCTGTCATGCGCCCAAACAGTGGTTCCCCCCCACATATGGGGTATCAGCGTACTCAGGACAAATTGGACAACAACTTTTGGGGTCCAATGTATCCTGATACCCTTGTGAAAATACAAAACTGGGGGCTAAAAAATCATTTTTGTGAAAAAAAAAAAGAATTTTTATTTTCACGGCTCTGCATTATAAACTGTAGTGAAACACTTGGGGGTTCAAAGTTCTCACAACACATCTAGATAAGTTCCTTGGGGGGTCTAGTTTCCAATATGGGGTCACTTGTGGGGGGTTTGTACTGTTTGGGTACATCAGGGGCTCTGCAAATGCAACGTGACGCCTGCAGACCAATCCATTTAAGTCTGCATTCCAAATGGCGCTCCTTCCCTTCCGAGCTCTGTCATGCGCCCAAACAGTGGTTCCCCCCCACATATGGGGTATCAGCGTACTCAGGACAAATTGGACAACAACTTTTGGGGTCCAATTTATCCTGATACCCTTGTGAAAATACAAAACTTTGGGCTAAAAAATCATTTTTGTGAAAAAAAAAAGAATTTTATTTTCACGGCTCTGCGTTATAAACTGTAGTGAAACACTTGGGGGTTCAAAGTGTTGTGAATTTACTTTTTGGCTCCCTCTAGTGGCTACTAGTGATTTGACTCTGGGTTTGTCAGTCATTCCTTTTATGCTCACCTGGGTCGTTAGGTCAGGGGTGTTGCTATATAAGCTCCCTGGACCTTCAGTTCAATGCCTGGCAACGTTGATATCAGAGCTAATCTGTAGTGCTCTTGTCCACTGATCCTGGTTCCTGCTTGATTAAGCTAAGTCTGCTTTTTTGCTTTTTGCAATTTGTTATTGTTTGCATTTTTTGTCCAGCTTGTATATTATCTGTATCCTGACCTTGCTGGAAGCTCTAGGGCGGCTGGTGTTCTCCCCCCGGGCCGTTAGACGGTTCGGGGGTTCTTGAATCTCCAGCGTGGATTTTTGATAGGGTTTTTGTTGACCATATAAGTTATCTTACTATATTCTGCTATTAGTAAGTGGGCCTCTCTGTGCTAAACCTAGTTCATCTCTGTGTTTGTCATTTCCTCTTACCTCACTGTTATTATTTGTGGGGGGCTTGTATCCTACTTTTGGGGTCCTTTCTCTGGAGGCAAGAGAGGTCTTTGTTTTCCTCTTCTAGGGGTAGTTAGCTCTCCGGCTTGCACGAGACATCTAGCGACCAACGTAGGCATGTTCCCCGGCTACTTCTAGGGTTGGCGTTAGGAGTAGATATATGGTCAACCCAGTTACCACTGCCCTATGAGCTGGATTTTTGTACTTTGCAGACTTGCTGATATCTCTGAGACCCTCGCCATTGGGGTCATAACAGTTTGCCAGGCCAGTACTAAATGTTAAATGCATTGCAGAAGTGGGATTATAAGAAAGAAAGTTCTGAGTTTTTTTTTCTCTCATTTTTTTTTTTTTTTCTTTTCCCCTTTACCTTTGAGTGGCTTGTGATTGCTGCAGACATGAATGTCCAGACCTTGATTACAAGTGTGGACCAGCTTGCTGCTCGTGTGCAGGGCATACAAGATTATGTTACCAGAAATCCTATGTTAGAACCTAAGATACCGATTCCTGAACTGTTTTCCGGAGACCGATTTAAGTTTAGAAATTTCAGGAATAATTGTAAATTGTTTTTGTCCCTGAGACCCTGTTCCTCTGGAGACTCCGCTCAGCAAGTGAAAATTGTTATTTCTTTTTTACGGGGCGACCCTCAGGATTGGGCTTTCTCGCTGGCGCCAGGAGATCCGGCATTGGCTGATATTGATGCGTTTTTTCTGGCGCTCGGTTTGCTTTATGAGGAACCCAATCTTGAGATTCAGGCAGAAAAAGCCTTGCTGGCTATGTCTCAGGGCCAGGACGAGGCTGAGGTGTATTGCCAAAAATTTCGGAAATGGTCCGTGCTGACCCAGTGGAACGAGTGTGCATTGGCTGCAAATTTTAGAAATGGCCTTTCTGAAGCCATTAAGAATGTGATGGTGGGTTTTCCCATTCCCACAGGTCTGAATGATTCCATGGCCCTGGCGATTCAAATTGACCGGCGGTTGCGGGAGCGCAAAACCGCAAATTCCCTCATGGTGTTATCTGAACAGGCACCTGATTTAATGCAATGTGATAGAATCCTGACTAGAAATGAGCGGAAAATTCATAGACGCCAGAATGGCTTGTGTTACTACTGTGGTGATTCTGCACATGTTATCTCAGCATGCTCTAAGCGTCTTACTAAGGTTGTTAGTCCTGTCGCCATTGGTAATTTGCAACCTAAGTTCATTCTATCTGTAACTTTGATTTGCTCACTGTCATCGTATCCTGTCGTGGCGTTTGTAGATTCAGGTGCTGCCCTGAGTCTTATGGATCTGTCATTTGCCAAGCGTTGCGGTTTTGTTCTTGAGCCATTAGAAAATCCTATCCCTCTTAGGGGTATTGACGCTACGCCATTGGAAGAAAATAAGCCGCAGTTTTGGACACAGGTTACCATGTGCATGACTCCTGAACATCGGGAGGTGATACGTTTTCTTGTTCTGCATAAGATGCATGATTTGGTTGTTTTGGGGTTGCCATGGTTACAGACCCATAATCCAGTCTTGGACTGGAAGGCAATGTCAGTGTCAAGTTGGGGCTGTCATGGAATTCATGGAGATTCCCTGCCCGTGTCTATTGCTACTTCTACGCCTTCGGAAGTTCCGGCGTATTTGTCTGATTATCAGGATGTCTTCAGCGAGTCTAGGTCAAGTGCATTGCCTCCTCATAGGGAATGTGCAATAGATTTGATTCCAGGCAGTAAGTTTCCTAAGGGAAGACTGTTTAATCTGTCGGTACCTGAACATACCGCAATGCGTTCATATATCAAGGAGTCTCTGGAGAAGGGGCATATCCGTCCTTCTTCTTCCCCTCTTGGTGCGGGATTCTTTTTTGTGGCTAAAAAGGACGGATCTTTGAGGCCTTGTATTGACTATTGGCTTTTGAATAAGATCACTGTCAAATTTCAGTATCCTTTGCCGTTGTTGTCAGACTTGTTTGCCCGGATTAAAGGTGCCAAGTGGTTCACCAAGATAGACCTTCGTGGTGCGTACAACCTTGTGCGCATTAAGCAAGGAGATGAATGGAAAACCGCATTCAATACGCCCGAAGGTCATTTTGAGTACTTGGTGATGCCATTTGGGCTCTCTAATGCACCTTCAGTTTTTCAGTCCTTTATGCATGACATTTTCCGGAAGTATCTGGATAAATTTTTGATCGTTTATCTGGATGATATTCTGTTTTTTTCTGATGATTGGGACTCGCATGTGGAACAGGTCAGGATGGTTTTCAAGATTTTGCGTGAAAATTCTTTGTTTGTTAAAGGCTCAAAGTGTCTCTTTGGTGTACAGAAGGTTCCCTTTTTAGGGTTCATTTTTTCCCCTTCTGCTGTGGAGATGGACCCAGTCAAGGTTCGAGCTATTCATGATTGGACTCAACCCTCGTCAGTTAAGAGTCTTCAGAAGTTCTTGGGTTTTGCTAACTTCTACCGTCGTTTTATCGCTAATTTTTCTAGCGTTGTTAAACCGTTGACGGATATGACCAAGAAAGGCTCTGATGTGGCTAACTGGGCTCCTGCTGCCGTAGAGGCTTTCTAGGAGTTGAAGCGCCGGTTTACTTCAGCGCCTGTTTTGTGCCAGCCTGATGTCTCACTTCCCTTTCAGGTTGAAGTGGATGCTTCGGAGATTGGGGCAGGGGCCGTTTTGTCGCAGAGAGGCCCTGGTTGCTCTACTATGAGACCTTGTGCCTTTTTCTCTAAGAAGTTTTCGCCGGCAGAGCGAAATTATGATGTGGGCAATCGGGAGTTGTTGGCCATGAAGTGGGCATTTGAGGAGTGGCGTCATTGGCTCGAGGGTGCTAAGCATCGTGTGGTGGTCTTGACTGATCACAAAAATCTGATGTACCTCGAGTCTGCTAAACGCCTGAATCCTAGACAGGCCCGCTGGTCATTGTTTTTCTCCCGTTTTGACTTTGTGGTTTCGTATTTACCAGGTTCTAAGAATGTGAAGGCCGATGCTCTGTCTAGGAGCTTTGTGCCTGATGCTCCTGGAGTCGCTGAACCTGTGGGTATTCTTAAGGAAGGAGTTATCCTGTCAGCTATTTCTCCAGATCTGCGACGTGTGTTGCAGAGATTTCAGGCTGGTAGGCCTGACTCTTGTCCACCTGACAGATTGTTTGTGCCTGCTAAATGGACCAGCAGAGTCATTTCCGAGGTTCATTCCTCAGTGTTGGCAGGGCACCCGGGAATTTTTGGCACCAGAGATCTGGTGGCCAGGTCCTTTTGGTGGCCTTCCTTGTCAAGAGATGTGCGGTCATTTGTGCAGTCCTGTGGTACTTGTGCTCGAGCTAAGCCTTGCTGTTCTCGTGCCAGCGGGTTGCTCTTGCCCTTGCCTGTCCCGAAGAGACCTTGGACACACATCTCTATGGATTTCATTTCGGATCTTCCGGTGTCTCAGGGCATGTCTGTCATCTGGGTGATATGTGATCGTTTCTCCAAGATGGTCCATCTGGTTCCTTTGCCCAAACTGCCTTCCTCTTCTGATCTGGTTCCTGTGTTCTTCCAGAACGTGGTTCGTTTGCACGGCATTCCTGAGAATATTGTGTCGGACAGAGGATCCCAGTTTGTTTCCAGGTTCTGGCGATCCTTTTGTGGTAGGATGGGCATAGATTTGTCTTTTTCGTCCGCTTTTCATCCACAGACTAACGGACAAACGGAACGAACTAATCAGACTCTGGAGGCGTATTTGAGGTGTTTTGTCTCTTCTGATCAGGATGATTGGGTGACCTTCTTGCCGTTGGCTGAGTTTGCCCTTAATAATCGGGCTAGTTCTGCCACCTTGGTTTCGCCATTTTTCTGCAACTCTGGTTTCCACCCTCGTTTTTCCTCGGGACATGTGGAGCCTTCTGACTGTCCTGGGGTGGATTCTGTGGTGGATAGGTTGCAGCGGATCTGAAATCATGTGGTGGACAACTTGAAGTTGTCACAGGAGAAGGCTCAGCGTTTTGCCAACCGCCGCCGCGGTGTGGGTCCCCGACTTCGTGTTGGGGATTTGGTATGGCTGTCTTCTCGATTTGTTCCTATGAAGGTCTCCTCTCCCAAATTTAAGCCTCGATTCATTGGTCCTTACAAGATATTGGAGATCCTTAATCCTGTATCCTTTCGCCTGGATCTTCCGGTGTCGTTTGCCATTCACAACGTATTTCATAGGTCCTTGTTGCGGCGGTACGTTGTGCCTGTGGTTCCTTCTGCTGAGCCTCCTGCTCCGGTGTTGGTTGAGGGCGAGTTGGAGTACGTGGTGGAGAAGATCTTAGATTCTCGTCTCTCCAGGCGGAGGCTTCAGTACCTGGTCAAGTGGAAGGGCTATGGTCAGGAGGATAATTCCTGGGTGGTCGCCTCTGATGTGCATGCGGCCGATTTAGTTCGTGCCTTTCACGCCGCTCATCCTGATCGCCCTGGTGGTCTTGGTGAGGGTTCGGTGACCCCTCACTAAGGGGGGGGGTACTGTTGTGAATTTACTTTTTGGCTCCCTCTAGTGGCTACTAGTGATTTGACTCTGGGTTTGTCAGTCATTCCTTTTATGCTCACCTGGGTCGTTAGGTCAGGGGTGTTGCTATATAAGCTCCCTGGACCTTCAGTTCAATGCCTGGCAACATTGATATCAGAGCTAATCTGTAGTGCTCTTGTCCACTGATCCTGGTTCCTGCTTGATTAAGCTAAGTCTGCTTTTTTGCTTTTTGCAATTCGTTATTGTTTGCATTTTTTGTCCAGCTTGTATATTATCTGTATCCTGACCTTGCTGGAAGCTCTAGGGCGGCTGGTGTTCTCCCCCCGGGCCGTTAGACGGTTCGGGGGTTCTTGAATCTCCAGCGTGGATTTTTGATAGGGTTTTTGTTGACCATATAAGTTATCTTACTATATTCTGCTATTAGTAAGTGGGCCTCTCTGTGCTAAACCTAGTTCATCTCTGTGTTTGTCATTTCCTCTTACCTCACCGTTATTATTTGTGGGGGGCTTGTATCCTACTTTTGGGGTCCTTTCTCTGGAGGCAAGAGAGGTCTTTGTTTTCCTCTTCTAGGGGTAGTTAGCTCTCCGGCTGGCGCGAGACATCTAGCGACCAACGTAGGCATGTTCCCCGGCTACTTCTAGGGTTGGCATTAGGAGTAGATATATGGTCAACCCAGTTACCACTGCCCTATGAGCTGGATTTTTGTACTTTGCAGACTTGCTGATATCTCTGAGACCCTCGCCATTGGGGTCATAACACAAAGCTCTCAAAACACATCTAGATAAGTTCCTTAGGGGGTCTACTTTCCAAAATGGTGTCACTTGTGGGGGTTTTTAATGTTTAGGCACATCAGGGGCTCTCCAAACGCAACATGGCATCCCATCTTAATTCCAGTCAATTTTGCATTGAAAAGTAAAATAGCGCTCCTTCCCTTCCGAGCTCTGCTATGCGCCCAAACAGTGGTTTACCCCCACATATGGGGTATCGTCATACTCAGGACAAATTGCACAACAACTTTTGTGGTCTAATTTCTTCTCTTACCCTTGGGGAAATTAAAAAATGGGGGCGAAAAGATCATTTTTGTGAATAAATATGATTTTTTATTTTTACGGCTCTGCATTATAAACTTCTGTGAAGCACTTGTTGGGTCAAAGTGCTCAACACACATCTAGATAAGTTCCTTAAGGGGTCTACTTTCCAAAATGGTGTCACTTGTGGGGGGTTTCAATGTTTAGGCACATCAGGGGCTCTCCAAACGCAACATGGTGTCCCATCTCAATTCCAGTCAATTTTGCCTTGAAGAGTCAAATGGCGCTCTTTCCCTTCCGAGCTCTGCCCTGCGCCCAAACAATGGTTTACACCCGCATATGGGGTATCAGCGTACTCAGGACAAATTGCACAACAATTTTTGTGGTCCAATTTCTTCTCTTAACCTTGGGAAAATAAAAAATTGGGGGCGAAAAGATCATTTTTGTGAAAAAATATGATTTTTTATTTTTACGGCTCTGCATTATAAACTTCTGTGAAGCACTTGTTGGGTCAAAGTGCTCACCACACATCTAGATAAGTTCCTTAGGGGGTCTACTTTCCAAAATGGTGTCACTTGTGGGGGGTTTCAATGTTTAGGCACATCAGGGGCTCTTCAAATGCAACATGGCGTCCCATCTCAATTCCAGTCAATTTTGCATTGAAAAGTCAAATGGCGCTCCTTTCCTTCCGAGCTCTGCCATGCGCCCAAACAGTGGTTTACCCCCACATATGGGGTATCAGCGTACTCAGGACGAATTGTACAACAACTTTTGGGGTCTATTTTCTCCTGTTACCCTTGGTAAAATAAAACAAATTGGAGCTGAAATAAATTTTGTGTGAAAAAAAGTTAAATGTTCATTTTTATTTAAACATTCCAAAAATTCCTGTGAAACACCTGAAGGGTTAATAAACTTCTTGAAAGTGGTTTTGAGTACCTTGAGGGGTGCAGTTTTTAGAATGGTGTCACACTTGGGTATTCTCTATCATATAGACCCCTCAAAATGACTTCAAATGAGATGTGGTCCCTAAAAAAAAATGGTGTTGTAAAAATGAGAAATTGCTGGTCAACTTTTAACCCTTATAACTCCGTCACAAAAAAAAATTTTGGTTCCAAAATTGTGCTGATGTAAAGTAGACATGTGGGAAATGTTACTTATTAAGTATTTTGCATGACATATGTCTGTGATTTAAGGGCATAAAAATTCAAAGTTGGAAAATTGCGAAATTTTCAACATTTTCACCAAATATTTGTTTTTTTCACAAATAAACGCAAGTTATATCGAAGAAGTTTTACCACTATCATGAAGTACAATATGTCACGAGAAAACAGTGTCAGAATCACTGGGATCCGTTGAAGCGTTCCAGAGTTATAACCTCATAAAGGGACAGTGGTCAGAATTGTAAAAACTGGCCCGGTCATTAACGTGCAAACCACCCTTGGGGGTGAAGGGGTTAAGGGATAATGGATATGATGATGGCTTATACAGTGACATAATTAGTAGATCTTTCCTTGTATTTCATAGTCATTGGCCTCTGGTTCACTCGTTTGTTTCCATAGAGACCATCACCACATCCTATTACTTCTTCCTATTCTACTCTCAAAATAAATTGTCACCATTTCCCTTAATCAATCTGCACCTCAAATCCTTTCTGTCTTCACAGTATCCCTTGCCTCCCATGTTGTGTTTTTCCTCCCTGCAGATACACCCTTCTGTACTTCCAATAAGCATGAGGTAATTGTAACCTCTGCGCCACTTCAAGCCTTCAACTGAGGAACTCTATCTGATAGATCTTTTTCCACTTCCGTAGCCGATAATGGCCCTCACTGTGGTTCAGGCGGGTCTTTTTTGTCTTTTAATATAGTAACCAGCAACTTTCCTACTAGTCTTAGCTATAATTATTCTACCATTTGGCATATATGTAAACATAGCTTGCATTGATTTCATTTTCTAGCACATACAGATCAACCAACTTTTTCAAGCTTGAACCGCTCATAAAATTTAGTGCACCTTACTTCTGCAGGTGATAGGTTCAAGACTGGTTCAAAAAATGAAAGTCTTGATAGTCTCCCCCCCTTGCTCTCTGACCACAGGAAAAATTAACCCCTTAACGACCGCCGATACGCCTTTTAACGGCGGCAGTTAAGGGTACTTAAACCACAGCGCCGTTAATTAACGGCGCTGTGGAAAAAGTGAATAGCGCCCCCCAGAGTCGGATTTTCTCTGGGGTCTCGGTTGCCGAGGGTAGCCGAGACCCCAGAGAACATGATTCGGGGGGTTTTTACCGACCCCCAAGTTGCGATCGCCGGTAATTAACCGTTTACCGGCGGTCGCAACAAAAAAAACCCGCGATTTGCCATTTAATTTCTCTGTCCTCCGATGTGATCGCACATCGGAGGACAGAGAAATAGTGTCCCCGATGGCCCCCAATAGCCCCCCAATACTCACCTATCTCCCCCGGTGCTCCTCGTGGCTCCCGATGGGCGCCACCATCTTTTTTCCGGGAAAAAATGGCGGGCGCATGCGCAGTGCGCCCGCCGCCCGGCACCCGGAAGATCTTTGGGGTCTCGGCTGCCAGGGGTAGCCGAGACCCCAAAGAACATGATCGGGGTTGGTTTTTACCGACCCCTGTTTTGCGATCGCCAGTAATTAACTGTTTACCGGCGACCGCAAAAAAAAAAAAAAAAAAAAAAAGCGATCTGTAATTCTCTGTCCTCTGATGTGATCGCACATCAGAGGACAGAGAAATAGGGGGATTCGGGGACCCTATCATACTCACCCGGAGTCCCCGGGTCCTCCTGCGTCTCCTCTTGCCGGCCGGCTTCTTCCTCTGCAAAGAAAATCGCGGGCGCATGCGCAGTGCGCCCGCCATCTGCTGCCATCTGCCGGCCGGCAAGAGAGACGAGTTGGGGCTAAAATTAGGGTTAGGGCTAGGGTTAGGGCTAGGGTTAGGGCTAGGGTTAGGGTTAGGGCTAGGGTTGGGGCTAAATTTAGGGTTAGGGCTAGGGTTAGGGTTAGGCTACTTTCACACTAGCGTTTTTTGGCTTCCGTCGCAATGCGTCGTTGGAGAAAAAACGCATCCTGCAAAAGTGCTTGCAGGATGCATTTTTTTCTCCATTGACTTGCATTAGCGACACATTGCGACGGATTGCCACACGTCGCATCCGTCGTGCGACGGAAGCGTCATGCTTTGGCGGACCGTCAGCACAAAAAAACGCTACATGTAACTTTTTTTGTGCGACGTGTCCGCCATTTCCGACCGCGCATGCGCGGCCGGAACTCCGCCCCCGCCTCCCCGCACCTCACAATGGGGCAGCGGATGTGTTGAAAAAACAGCATCCTCTGCACCCGTTGTGCGGCGCTTACAACGCTAGCGTCGGTACGTCGGCCTGACACACTGCGATGGGCCGAGTACGACGCTAGTGTGAAAGTAGCCTTAAGCTTCTATCACACTTGCGTCGGTACGGGGCGGTCGCAATGTGTCAGCCCGACGTACCGACGCACGTTGTGAAAATTGTGCACAACGTGGGCAGTGGATGCAGTTTTTCAACGCATCCACTGCCCAGTCTATGTCTTGGGGAGGAGGGGGCAGAGTTACGGCCACGCATGCGTGGAAATGGCGGACGCGACGTACAAAAAAAAGGTTACATTGAACTTTTTTGTGACGACGGTCCACCAAAACACAACGGATCCAGTGCACGATGGACGCGACGTGTGGCCATCCATCGGTAATACAAGTCTATGGGCAAAAAAGGCATCCTGTGGGCACATTTCCAGGATCCGTTTTTTGTCCAAAACGACGGATTGTGACGGATACCACATGACGCAAGTGTGAAAGTAGCCTTAGGGTTAGGGTTGGGGCTAAAGCTAGGGCTAGGGTTAAATTTAGGGTTAGCATTGGGGCTAAAGTTAGGGTTAGGGCTAGGGTTGGGGCTAAAATTAGGGTTAGGGTTAGGGTTGGGGCTAAAGTTAGGGATAGAGTTGGGATTAGGGTTAGGGTTTGGATTAGGGTTGGTATTAGGGTTACGATTGGGATTAGGGTTTCGTTTGGGATTAGGGTTGGGATTAGGGTTAGGGTTGGGATTAGGGTTAAGGTTAGGGTTGGGATTAGGGTTAGGGGTGTATTGGGATTAGGGTTAGGTTTGAGGTTAGGGTTGAGATTAGGGTTAGGGGTGTGTTGGATTTAGGGTTTTGATTAGGGTTATGGTTAGAGTTGAGATTAGGGCTGTTTTGGGGTTAGGGTTGTGATTATCGTTAGGGTTGTGATTAGGATTATGGATCGGGTTGAGATTAGGGTTAGGGGTGTGTTGGAGTTAGGGTTGGAGTTAGAATTGGGGGGTTTCCACTGTTTAGGTACATCAGGGGTCTCCAAACACGACAGACAATTTTGCGCTAAAAAAGTCAAATGGTGCTCCCTCCCTTCTGAGCTCTGCCGTGCGCCCAAACAGTGGTTTACTCCCACATATGGGGCATCAGCGTACTCGGGATAAATTGGACAACAACTTTTGGGGTCCAATTTCTCCTGTTACCCTTGTGAAAATAAAAACTTGGGGGCTAAAAATCTTTTTTGTGGGGAAAAAAATATTTTTTTATTTTCACTACTCTGCATTATAAACTTCTGTGAAGCACTTGAGCATTCAAAGTTCTCACCACATATCTAGATAAGTTCCTTAGGGGGTCTAGTTTCCAAAATTTGGTCACTTGTGGGGGGTTTCTACTGTTTAGGTACATCAGGGGCTCTGCAAACGCAACATAACACCCACAGACAATTCTATCAAAGTCTGAATTCCAAAATGGCGCTCCTTCTCTTCCGAGCTCTGCCGTGTGCCCAAACAGTGGTTTACCCCCACATATGGGGTACCAGCATACTCAGGACAAATTGGAGAACAAATATTGGTGTCCAATTTCTCTTGTTACCCTTGTGAAAATAAAAACTTGGGGGCTAAAAAATCTTTTTTGTGGAAAAAAAAAATATTTTCTATTTTCACTACTCTGCATTATAAACTTCTGTGAAGCACTTGGGCATTCAAAGCTCTCACCACATATCTAGATAAGTTCCTTGGGCGGGTCTAGTTTCCAAAATGGGGTCACTTGTGGGGGGTTTCTACTGTTTAGGTACATCAGTGGCTCTGCAAACGCAACATAACGCCCGCAGACCATTCTATCAAAGCCTGCATTCCAAAATGGCGCTCCTTCCCTCCCGAGCTCTGCCGTGCGCCCAAACAGTGGTTTACCCCCACATATTGGGTACCAGCATACTCAGGACAAATTGGACAACAACTTTTGGGGTCCAATTTCTCTTGTTACCCTTGTGAAAATAAAAATTTGGGGGCTAAAAAATCTTTTTTGTGGGAAAAAAATATATTTTTTATTTTCACTACTCTGCATTATACACTTCTGTGAAGCATTTGGGCATTCAAAGTTCTCACCACATATCTAGATAAGTTCCTTGGGGGGTCTATTTTCCAAAATGGGGTCACTTGTTGGGGGTTTCTACTGTTTAGGTACATTAGGGGTCTGCAAACGCAACATAACGCCAGCAGACAATTCTATCAAAGTCTGCATTCCAAAACGGCGCTCCTTCCCTTCCGAGCTCAGCCATGCGCCCAAACAGTGGTTTATCCCCACATATGGGGTACCAGCATACTCAGGACAAATTGAACAACAACTTTTGTGGTCCAATTTCTCTTGTTACCCTTGTGAAAATAAAAACTTGGGGGCTAAAAAATCTTTTTTGTTAAAAAAAAAATATTTTTTATTTTCACGACTCTGCATTATAAACTTCTGTGATGCACTTGGGCATTCAAAGTTCTCACTACACATCTAGATAAGTTCCATGGGGGGTCTAGTTTCCAAAATGGGGTCACTTTTGGGGGGTTTCTACTGTGTAGGCACATCAGGGGCTCTCCAAACGCGACATGGCGTCCGATCTCAATTCCAGTCAATTTTGCATTGAAAAGTCAAATGGCGCTCCTTTGCTTCCGAGCTCAGCCATGCGCCCAAACAGTGGTTTACCCCAACATATGGGGTGTCGGCATACTCAGGACAAATTGTACAACAACTTCTGGGGTCCATTTTCTCCTGTTACCCTTGGTAAAATAAAAATTTGGAGGCAAAAAGATCATATTTGTAGAAAAAATGCAATTTTTTTATTTTCACGGCTCTACGTTATAAACTTCTGTGAAGCACCTGGGTGTTTAAAGTGCTCACCACACATCTAGATAAGTTCCTTAAGGGGTCTAGTTTCCAAAATGATGTCATTTGTGGGGGGTTTCCACTGTTTAGGCACATCAGGGGCTCTCCAAACGTGACATGGCGTCCAATCTCAATTCCAGCCAATTCTACATTGAAAAAGTAAAACGACACTCCTTCTCTTCCAAGCTCTGCGGTGCGCCCAAACAGTGGTTTACCCCCACATATGGGGTATCGACGTACTCAGGAGAAATTGCACAACAAAATTTGTGGTTAAATTTCTGTTTTTACACTTGTGAAAATTAAAAAAAATGGTTCTGAAGTAAAATGTTTGCAAAAAAAAGTTAAATGTTCATTTTTTTCTTCCACATTGTTTCAGTTCCTGTGAAGTACGTAAAGGGTTAATAAACTTCTTGAATGTGGTTTTGAGCAGCTTGAGGGGTGCATTTTTTAGAATGGTGTCACACTTGGTTATTTTCTATCATATAGACCCCTCAAAATGACTTCAAAGATGATGTGGTCCCTAAAAAAAACATGGTGTTGTAAAAATGAGAAATTGCTGGTCAACTTTTAACTCCCTATCAAAAAAAAATTTTGTTTCCAAAATTGTGCTGATGTAAAGTGGACATGTGGGAAATGTTATTTATTAACTATTTTTCGTGACATATCTCTCTCATTTAAGGGCATAAAAATACAAAGTTTGAAAATTGCAAAATTTTAAAATTTTTTGCCATATTTCCGCTTTTTTCATAAATAATCGCAAGTAATATCGAAGAAATGTTACCAATAACTTGAAGTACAATATGTCACGAAAAAGCATTCTCAGAATCAGCGGGATCCGATAAAGCGTTCCAGAGTTATAACCTCATAAAGTGACAGTGGTCAGAATTGTAAAAATTGGCTCGGTCATTAAGTACCAAATTGGCTCTGTCACTAAGGGGTTAAATATATTAATGAAAGTCATCACTAAGGACACCCCAGGTTATGGCATTCCCCTGTGCCATATTGCATGTACTGAAGATATCTTAGACATACCTTTTCTGTACTAGCATATACTTGAACTGTTTCCAAAACACTAAGACCCTGATTCATTCCAGTTTTTGTGCCAGTTGGAAAAGTTGCTAAATTTTTGTGAGTTTTGGTGTCTTCTAGACAGTTTCTCCCAAACTTGGTTGAGCTTGGGTTGGCTGGGGAGGGGGAGAGGATAAGTTTGTAGGTGTGATGCCACAGCTTATCTAATTCAGGACAAGTTTTGAAGTTCAATACTCCAGAAATCTAACTCCAATCCTTGACTAGAGTGAGACTTGAGGTGCGGTGCACAGAGGCATGCACCTCTTAACAAATCAGAAGCGTCTGACTCCAACACATCCCCTCATCAAGACCAACGTGAAAATTGCCAGTATTGATTACTCCAATCATCTTGAAGGAACCATTCTCAAAATTTGAGTCAGACAGGTTAACATAACAATAAAAATAAATGGTTACCTTTGTTAAAGCACACTAAATTTAAAAATGTAAGGACCAGCTGAAAGTGGATATAGCCTTACCCTCAAACTTCTATTTTGCAATTTTTAGTGAATGTGGTACCTTAAAGAAATGAGAAACCAAACTGTAACCAAACCAAGGTTATCTCAGATCGTGAAAGCTCATCCTATTTCTGATAAAGGGAATACTCAACTTAAGGCTTTGTTTAGGTGGCTTTGTTTTTGGTAAATGTGCTGTTCATGTGTCCAACAGTTAGTCTGAAGACAGCAAGGTAAGAAACTTTAGCCTATGCTCCAGTGCACATGAGCAGTAACCACAGGGACCATCGGTTAAAAAAAAAAATCATAGCAAGCCCTATTCTGTTCTGTTTTACAGCGTGATGGATAACTGATTTAAGCAGTGCAAAATTGAAAAAAAAGGGGTAACGACTTGATAAATGTGATGAAAACAAAAACTTCTCAATGTGCTTTCCCTTCAGAAGACGCACTAGGAGGAGGTAGAAGGCACAAATGCCAATCCAGGAACAACGCGAAAACAGGTGTTGTGAAGGCACTAATTGTTAACGAAGTCCAACGGAAGAACGTGGTCAATCTCAGTGATCACGTTTTTGATGAGGACTTGATCAGTGTTATGTAAAGGTTTAGGTTTTTGCTTTCCAGAGAAGTTTGATTTTGTAGATTTTAAAATGGATTAATTTAAAGCCATTAGAAGAATACATTTGTTCATATCTTTTTCTCAACAGGACATACAAACCTATTATGTGTCAAGGTGATAGCCCCTGTACCATTGGTCCCCTTGGGTTTAGGGTAGAGGCTTCCCACAGTCTCATAGTCCCTGATGACACCACATTACTTTTAAGCGTAAATGAATATTCTCCTGATGATAACGAGAAAAGGGGTGTGTTGGTAAAACCTATTACAGGTGGGATTAGTTCAGTCTATATGCCCCCTACAGCATGGGGTAATGTTACAGGTCTATTTTATCACCAGGTAGTTAGAGATGTGGAGGCCCTTATATATCCAGAAATGCCGTTTAATTTAAGTGAAGGAGAAAGAAGTGCTCTGGGCAAGATTAAAAAATGGGATGATGTAATAATCCGGAAAACTAAGAAGGGGGGGATATTGTCTAACTATCTAGAAAATATTACATCAATGAGGCTCATAGACAATTATCAGATAGCGAAACTTACATTTTTTTGCCATAGGATCCCACTATTAAATATAAAAACCTATTACAAGCCTCTTTAAGAAAAAAAAAAAAACAGGTTGAATCAGGAATGTTATCAAAGAAGAAAGCAGAAAAACTATTTCCAGA
This sequence comes from Ranitomeya variabilis, assembly GCF_051348905.1. NCBI lineage: Eukaryota > Metazoa > Chordata > Amphibia > Anura > Dendrobatidae > Ranitomeya > Ranitomeya variabilis. Next base: position 110,764,760 of record NC_135234.1, read on the forward strand.
GTACTTGCAAAAGTCGCACTGGTGTTTTTTTAAAAGTGCAAAATTGCACAAATCACTATCCACTCCACCAGGTCGTCCCATAGTGTCAGGAGTGGGATCTTTAACAGCGCCTGGGTTACAATATGTTGACTGGCTCTTGCTAATCCTCCTGAACGATATACCATCATACCTAGTAGACACAGGTAAATTTTTGAGTGCCCCAAATCTTTATATGAGAATACACCAACAGCAGAGGATTGAGGCGATTCCAACTTTTCTGCTAACGACTGATAAAAGCTTGTAATATATTAATTTTGTTTGTGAGGCTCTTGAATTTATCCTCACCACAAAGTTTTCAAATTCCTGGACAAATGGCACTTACAACATACAGGTTACTCCAGTGTCTTCTTCTTTCATAAACCTCTTAAACCTCTTTCTAGCAGTTTTAGAAGACAAATATGTGTTGTCATTGACAGGGATTTTGGATTTTGGCGCTTGCAGCTGGAAGGAGGACATCGCTGAATGTTGGCATATTTTTCACCGCTTTGATATCTTTATTAAAGGGAACCTGTGACCTGAATTTGGCGGGACCGGTTTTCGGTCATATGGGCGGGGTTTTCGGGTGTTTGATTCACCCTTTCCTTGCCCGCTGGCTGCATGCAGGCCACAATATTGGATTGAAGTTCATTCTCTGTCCTCCGTAGTACACGCCTGCGCAAGGCAAGATTGCCTTGCGCACGCGCAGTATGCTTTGCCCAACTGCGGGCAAAGCCGAAAAGTATTAGTGTGCATGCGCCGGCGCACTATGTTCCAGAACACAGCGAAATACTTCTGGGACATAGTGCGTCTAAGGGTCACTTCTGTCTTTCTGTCTGTCCTTCTGTCTTTCTTTCTGTCTGTCTGTCACGGATATTCATTGGTCGCAGCCTCTGTCTGTCATGGAAATCCAAGTCGCTGATTGGTCGTGGCAAAACGCCCACAACCATTGCCACGACCAATCAGCGACGGCCATAGTCAGGCAGCGAAATGGCCGCTGCTTTACTGCCCTGCAGTCAGCGCTGAGTGCTCACACAGGGTTAATGCCAGCGTTAACGGACCGCGGTGTAACGCACTCCGTTAACGCAGCTATTAACCCTGTGTGACCAACTTTTTATTATTGATGCTGCGTATGCAGCATCAATAGTAAAAAGATCTAATGTTACAAATAATAATAATAAAAAAAATGGTTATTCTCACCTTCCGGCGTCACGGCTGTCCTCCGCAGTGCAAGCGGCAGGTTCCGGTGCCAAGGATGCTATGCGAGAAGGACCTGCCATGACATCATGGTCATGTGACCGCGAAGTCCTCACAGGTCCTGCGCTAAATACCAATCCTGGGACCGGAAGCTGCTGCGTGCACCGCACACAGGCGCCAGGACTTCAAGGGGCCTTCGGAAGGTGAGTATATGTTTATTTTTTATTTTAAGTCTTTTTTAACCACGCATATAGTGCCCACATTGCTATATACTACGTGGGCTGTGGTACATACTGCGTGGGCTCTGTTATATGCTACATCTCTGTGCTATATACTATGTATAGCAATATACAACATGACCATGCAATATACAACGTGACTGTCCAATATACTACGTGCTCTGTGTTATATTCTACGTAGCTGTGCAATACACTGTGTGGCTGTGTCAGTTCTGTTATATATTACGTCGACTGTGCAATATACTACGTGGCTCTGTTATATACTACATGGCTGTGCAATATACTACGTAGCTATGCAATATACTATGAGCCTCTACAATATACTACATGGCTATGTTATATACTACGTGGCTCTGCTATGTACTACGTTGCTGACCAATATACTACATAGCTGTGCAATACACTACGCAGCTGTGCAATACACTACATGACTGTGTTATATACTACGTGGCTGTGCAATATACTATGTGCCTGTGCAATATACTACGTGGCTCTACAATATACTACATGGCTATGTTATATACTACGTGGCTCTGATATATACTACGTGGCTGATCAATATACTACGTGCCTGTGCAATATACTACGTGGCAATATTATATACTACGTGGCTCTGCTATATACTATGCGGCTGACCAATATACTACATACCTGTGCAATACACTATGTGGCTATGTTATATACTACGTGGCTGTGTTATATACTACGTAGCTCTGCTATATACTACGTACGCTGTGTTACATACTACGTACCTCTGTTATATACTATGTAGCTATGTTATATACCACGTCGGTTGTGTTATATACTACATCACTGCAATATAGTACGTATCCTGTGCTATATACTACCTACATATTCTAGAATACCCGATACGTTAGAATCGGGCCACCATCTAGTTAGTCATAAGGAAGTATTAAATCCTGTCTTATTTTCAAACCCAACAGTATTCTAGTCTGTAATTTAAAAATCCAAAAGGATTCCCAGTTCAGTAACTTTCTTCTAAGGTCTGATAACTTTTCTATGCCCATAAATGAGAAAGATTTTATGTCTCCTCTATGTGTCTGTACAAAGTGTCTGGTAGCCGCTGACATATTAAGTGCAGTTGTATGGGTTATATCCAAAAGGTGTCTTCTGCTCCTCAGCATTTATAAAGTTCCTGTAGTGGAAAGCAGACAAGAAGCCAAAGAGCTGTAGTTGTTCATCGAATGGTGTTAGGTGCTCAGCATTAAAGAAAACTGCAAATAACAACTAAAGACACAAGGAATATGCAGATTTCCTGTCTCTCCCCGCATACTTCTGTAACCTGCACGCTTTTGCTTTATCGAACGAATATTTCTTGTGTTTTCAGCTGTTATTATTATTATACAGGGTGGGCCATTTATAAGGATACACCTAAATAAAATGGGAATGGTTGGTGATATCAACTTCCTGTTTGTGGCACATTAGTATATGGGAGGGGGAAAACTTTTCAAGATGGGTGGTGACCATGGCGGCCATTTTGAAGTTGGCTAATTTGGATCCAACTTTATTTTTTTAAATGGGAAGAGGGTCATGTGACACTTCAAACTTATTGAGAATTTCACAAGAAAATCAATGGTCTGCATGGTTTTAACATAACTTTATTCTTTTATGAGTTATTGACAAGTTTATGACCACTTATAAAATGTGTTCAAAGTGCTGCCCATTGTGTTGGATTGTCAATGCAACCCTCTTCTCCCACTCTTGACACACTGATAGCATCACCGCAGAAGAAATGATAGCACAGGCTTCCAGTATCCGATGCTGCACATCTTGTATCTTCACAGTATAGACAACTGCCTTACGATACGAGATGTATGGGGTTAGATTGATCTTTTAGTGATTGTTCTGTCTCTATCATTCTTTGTCATCTGGTGTAAAGAGGCTGGGAATCAAGCGCTGAACAACTTCAATATTGTTGATCGCGCTCATATAACGACCTGCACTCAGCGTATGTAAATACAACTGAAATGTTTCTGTGTGATGTTGCAATATGTTAGTATTTTAGGCCCCACTTTAAACTTTTGCCCATGGCCCTATTATGTCTAAAACCGTCCCTAGTTGCATTGTAAATATGTACAGTAGGGAAAATAAGAATTTGAGCCATTACAGATTTTGAAAGTTTTCCCAACTTCAAAGAATGGAGAGGTCTGTAATTTTTATCATAGGTACACTTCAGCTGTGCGAGACGGAATCTGAAAAGAAATCCAGAATATCACATGGTATGATTTTGTATTTTGGGTCATTGTCATGCTAGAAGACCCAGCCATTACCCATCTTCAATGTTCTTACTGAGGGAAGGAGGTTGTTGGCCAAAATCTCACAATACATGACCCCATACATCCTCTCTTGAATATGGTGCAGTTGTCCTGTCCCCTTTGCAGAAAATCACCCCCAAAATATGATGCTTCCCCCACCATGCTTCACAGTTGGGCCAGTCTTCTTGGGGTTGTACTCATCCTTCTTCTTCCTCCAAACACGGCAATTGGAGTTGATACCAAAATGTTCTATTTTGGTCTCACCTGACCACATGACCTTCTCCCATGCCTCCTGTCAATCATTCAGATGGTCACTGGCAAATTTCAAATGGGCCTGAACATGTGCTAGCTTGAGCAGGGATACTTTGAGTGCCCTGCAGGATCCATGACAGCATAGTGTATTACTAACGGTAATGTTTGAGACTGTGGTCACAGCTCTCTTCAGTTCATAGATGAGGTCCTCACATGGAGTTCTGGGTTGATTCCTGACCTTTCTCAGACTCATCCTGACCCCACGAGGTGAGATTTTGCATTGAGACCCAGATCGTGGAAGATTGACAGTCATCTTGTGTTTCTTCCATTTTCTAATAATTGTGCCAACAGTTGTTGTCTTCTCACCAAGCTGCTTGCCTATTGTCCTGCAGCCCATCCCAGCCTTGTACATGTCTACAATTTTGTTCCTTGTGTCCTTAAACAGCTCTTTGGTCTTGGCCATGGTGGAGAGGTTGGAGTGTGATTGATTGTGTGGACAAGTGTCTTTTATACAGCTAACAACTTCAAACAGGTGCAGTTAATACAGGTAATGAATGCAGAGTGGGAGGGCTTCTTAAAGAAACACTAACAGGTCTGTGAGAGCCAGAATTCTTGCTGGTTGGTAGGTGATCAAATACTTATTTTGTGCAATAAAATTTTATTTAATTATTTAAAAATCATACAGTGAGATTTTCTCATTTTTATTTTTAGATTCTTTTATGGTTAAAATGACAGACCTCTCCATTCTTTGTAGGTGAGAAAACTTGCAAAATCGGCAGTGTATCAAATACTTATTTTCCACGCTGTATGCCTAAAGAAATGTAAAGGTATGGCTTGTACTGTTTGGTCTGAATCCGGCACTCCTTAGAATGATACTTAGGAGTTGTTGGATATTTACTGGTCATATTGGTGCCAGTGCTCCCTGATTTATGGTGGATTGCTGTCAGATTGTTGTAGCTTGAAGGACTTCCCTTGTTATGTATGTTAGTCTTGTTTGACGATAATTGATTTACGGAATGTTCAGTAATTGAATGGTTCTATAACGCTAAAGGATTCAGTTACTTGAAGTCTTGAGTGTTATTTTGATTACTGATGGTTATTATTCAAGTAATTCTTTGTATTTGTCTTAATAAACGTCAGCTGTGTAGTTTTTTGTTTAAAGGTATCTAGGAAAGGAATGTGTTTTATGGGATTTTAGGGGTAGGAAACACGACTCAACATCATGCTGTTCACTGGGTATAAGGTTCAAAAGTCTTACAGCAGGAAGCAAAGCCCTGCTGGGGGATTCTTATTATATTCAATAGGAGCAGAAGTAATCCATGTGGTTCAATCTCAGAGAAGAGTCAATATCAACATAACTATAAGGGTTTCTGGAATTAAACTGTATTCAGAGATACATTACAACTGTGTGCAACATTGGTTGTTATACTATTGTGCTAATTATCTCTATCTCGTATCATCACTGTGTGTCCGACTATTTTACTGTGTATCATCACATTTATGTATGTGCGTAGAACAATGCCCCTAGTTATGTTACAGCCTGTGAATGAACAAAGTTATGTCACAGTATAGGCATAATGTGATAAAACACAATGCACCTAGTAAAAATCAAATACATTAAAATGCCATAACAGGGGGCTAAAAAAGCAAAGATGGCAAAGCATAGAATAAAAATATGGCTCAAAAAAGTTGCTAAAAATCTTGCAAATTTGGGGGTTTTAGTCTAGTCCTAGCCACCTCTGCCAACCTTTCTAAAATTGGGCATTGCTCAGACGGGCAGGACATCACCAAACATATCCAACAAGTTCGTCATATTTTACACCATGAATGTGGTATTAATTACAAAATATATATACGCCATTCCCTACTTGACATACATTTCTGTTGTGCCTAATGACAGTTGAAAGATGCGACAAATTAAAGCGTTGCGCTCCTCTTAATGAATTTGGTGCATTTTACTCCAGGACTTGACTTAGTGCTCTCCACAAGGATAAACTTTACCCCTTGGATCCCTGTCAGAGGCCTCTCACACAGCCAAACCCAATCTCTTGATTTACACTGATGAGGGGAAAATACCTGAAATCATGTCTGTAAATCGAGTTACTGTTTTGATTTCTTAATAAGAAGGATAAGAAGTTCTTATCCTACATAATGTGGCAAGGCCCTTCAAAGGGTAGATATTGAATTTTAGGATTACTACTTCCAATAAGTGGCACTTAAGTTCCTGACCTCTTCCTCTCAGAAGAGGCTGCTTACAGCAATACGCAAAGAACACATGCATACGTGAGTAATGTGAGTTTTACTTTATGAAGATCACACTCATAAAGAAGTAGTTTATAAAATAGCTGTTTTTGATTTAAAAGAGGTACTAAATCTAAAGAGTGAAGAATACAAATGTGCAGACTCCACTAAGCCATAACATTAAAACTACCTTCCTAATATTTTATGTGTCGCCTTTACACTTCTTTGTGAAGTGAACCTGTCATCAGGAAAAAAGCTATTAACCTGCAGATATGGGGTTAATCTGCAGGTTAAGGCTGCCGTCACACTATCAGTATTTGGTCAGTATTTTACATCAGTATTTCTCAGCCAAAACCAGGAGTGGGTGATAAATGCAGAAGTGGTGCATATGTTTCTATTATACTTTTCCTCTGATTGTTCCACTCCTGGTTTTGGCTTACAAATACTGATATAAAATACTGACCAAATACTGCTAGGGTGACGGCAGCCTAATAGTGTTACTAACGTGCTCTCTTAATGAATTTGGTGCATTTCACTCCAACACTTGCTTCATTAAGACTGATGTACAAACACCATTATTTATGAATATTTACCCCTACACTTACAGTAAAACTCAGTCATTTAGGTGGGATGAGTTTTTAACATCTGTTGCCAAATGGCAGCTTGTCATTCCTATCTTTTGTTCAGTTTTTACAAACCTGAAGGTGGTAAATACATTAGATAATATTAGTTTGATAGTTAGACAACCATTGAATGGCAGTTGAAGGGAACCTGTCACCCACCTCTGACGTTTTTAACTAAAAGAGCCATCTTGTGCAGCACTAATGCTGCATTCTGTCAAGGTGGCTCTTTTAGTTCAGGTCCCTGCAAACGCTGAAATAATCGCTTTTATAATTTGTCCCTGATACCTTGAAATAGACCTGGGGCATGTCTTTTCCCCCCAGACAGAAATGCCTCCCAGCCGTCACTCAATACTCTGTGCGCCGGGCTCCGCCTCTTCTGCCTTCACATCCCACTGGGGCTCCCGGATTTACCGCCTTGTCAGTGACCACTGCGGTGCGTCCCTCTCTTCCCAGACGACCTTCCGCGGACGGAGCAGCAGCCACAACAGCCACCACTTTGAGGAAGTCAACATGCAGCAGTCGCCCGTGTGTTCTGCTGCGGCCCCGTCGCCTGTGCTGTAAGTTCAATGGGCAGCGCAAATGAAGCAGGCATCTGTCGTCAATACCGACCAATGCTCAGTAGATTCTTGTTATTCTGCGATGTGTACAGTGACAGTGCGCTCTCTCGCCAACTCTGATCAAAGATAACAAGCCAGCAACAGAGCGCACTGTCATTGCGTGTTGTAAGATGATTACCCTGCATCCAGAGACCAGTGCCGCCCCTACAAATGACGTCACTTGCGAGGGCGGTGCTGGTCTCTGCATGCTGGGTAATCCTCTTACAATGAGCATGGACAGTGTTACCTGTTACTTTTTAATTAACGTATATTAGAAAACATATTAGATTATGGCATTAAACAGGCATTTAAAATGAAAATTAATATGTGTTTCAAACCACCCCTTTACCTTCAGATGACGATGGTCTCTGATAAGTCATTTTGGTTTAAATAATTTTCATCAATTAAAGTCTATGGGCATCATGAGAATATCAAGGACATCCTGTCTGGCAAGTAATACGCAACTCAACAATGCTCAATACTACATAAGAAAACATAAATGGCAACAATTTTTCTTGTTATTGTAAATATTACTGTAAAGCAGGCCAAAAAGTTGCAAAGAAAGCAAGCTTGTTGCAAAGAAAAATAAAGTCTGCTTACAATTATGTGTCTTGTTTCAAGGGAAAGCTCAGTCTATCCTTGTCCTGCTGTAACAAATACTTCATATTAATAAAATAAACAAGGTCTGTTCATGGTGTTCACAGAAAGCAAATATTGTTACAACTGACAGAAATCCAATACTTGACATATTTGTCATTATGTACAGTATTGTGTTGTTTTTTTCTTGTAAGGTCCATGTACCAACTAGAATCTGACTCCATAATAGGATTATGCTGGTGCTAAGAATTTTTATGTGCATTTCTACAAAGGTTTTAATCTTTATACTTTTATGAAAGTTAGGTAAATTCCTACTGTGTTTGCAGTAATAGTGATGTCTGCATCTCCTTAGTATATACAGTTGTGCTCAAAAGGTTACATACCCCAGCAGAATCTTTGCTTTCTTGGCCTTTTTTCAGAGAATATGAATGACTAGATGGTGGCCCGATTCTAACGCATCGGGTATTCTAGAATATGTATGTAGTTTATTTATGAAGTTTTCAGAATAATGCAATTTATACACAGGATTCGGCCGGCCGGGCGCGACCAATTAGCAAAGCGTGGTTCAAATTCCGCGCCAATTTGCGGACGGACTGCGCCTGCCGCTGATTGTTCGCGGCCGGTCGGGCGAGACCAATCAGTGAAGCCAGGGCCGGCTCCAGGTTTTTGAGGGCCCCGGGCAAAAGAGTCTCAGTGGGCCCCCCTCTTTAACACATACCACAATTCATAATGCACAGATACAGCAGAGAAATATACCACAGCCAAGTAGCATATAACACAGCCCACGTAGCATATAACACAGCCAACGTAGCATATAGCACAGACATGTAGCAAAAGCATAGGCCACGCAGTATATAGCACAGGCCACGTAGTATATAACACAGCCCACGTAGCATATAGCACAGCCCACGTAGCATATAGCACAGCCCACGTAGCATATAGCACAGCCACGTAGCATATAACACAGCCACGTAGCATATAGCACAGCCCACGCAGTATATAGCACAGTCCACGTAGTATATAGCACAGCCCATGCAGTGTATAACACAGCCCACGTAGTATATAGCACAGCCCACGTAGTATAAAACACAGCCCACGCAGTGTATAACAGCCCACATAGTATATAGCACAGCCCACGCAGTGTGTAACACAGCCCACGTAGTATATAACACAGGCCACATAGTATATACCACAGCCCACGTAGTATATAACATAGCAATGTAGTATATAGCACAGCCACGTAGTATATTGCCAAGCCATGTATATTGCACAGCTATGTAATATATAGCACAGCCCACATAGTATATAACACAGCCACGTAGAATATAGCACAGCTCACGCAGTATATAACACAGCCACGTAGTATATAACACAGCCACGTAGTATATAGCACAGCCCACGCAGTGTATAACACAGCTCACGTAGAAAATATAGCACAGCCCACGCAGTGTATAGCACAGCCCACGTAGTATATAACACAGCCCAGGCAGTGTATAACACAGCTCACGTAGAAAATATAGCACATCCCACGCAGTGTATAGCACAGCCCACGCAGTGTATAACACAGTCACGTAGAATATAGCACAGCTCACGCAGTATATAACACAGCCACGTAGTATATAGCACAGCCCACGCAGTGTATAACACAGCTCACGTAGAAAATATAACACAGCCCATGCAGTGTATAGCACAGCCCACGCAGTGTATAACACAGCCCTCGCAGTATATAGCACAACCCATGCACTGTATAACACAGCCCACATAGTATATAACACAGGCCACGTAGTATATAACACAGCCACGTAGTATATAGCACAGCCCACGCAGTGTATAACACAGCTCACGTAGAAAATATAGCACAGCCCATGCAGTGTATAGCACAGCCCACGCAGTGTATAACACAGCCCTCGCAGTATATAGCACAACCCATGCACTGTATAACACAGCCCACATAGTATATAACACAGGCCACGTAGTATATAACACAGCCACGTAGTATATAGCACAGCCACGTAGTATATTGCCCAGCCATGTATATTGCACAGCTACGTAGTATATAGCACAGTCCACGTAGTATATAACAGCCACGTAGTATATAGCACAGCTCACGTAGTATATAACACAGCCTACGTAGTATATAACACATCCACATAGTTATAACACAGCCACGTAGTATATAGCACAGCCCATGGAGTATATAGCACAGCTCATGCAGTATATAACACAGCCATGTAGTATATAACACAGGCCACTTAGTATATAAAACAGCCCACGTAGTATATAACACAGCAATGTAGTATATAGCACAGCCACATAGTATATTGCCCAGCCATGTATATTGCACAGCTACGTAGTATATAGCACCGCCCACATAGTATATAACACAGCCACGTAGTATATAGCACAGCTCACACAGTATATAACACAGCCACGTAGTATATAACACAGCCACATAGTATATAGGACAGCCCACGCAGTGTATAACACAGCCTTCGCAGTATATAACACAACCCACGCAGTGTATAACACAGCCCACATAGTATATAGCACAGCCCACGCAGTGTATAACACTGCCCATGCAGTGTATAACACAACCCTCGCAGTATGTAGCACAACCCACGCAGTGTATAACACAGCCCAAGTAGTATATAGCACAGCCCATGTATTATATAACACAGGCCACGTAGTATATAACACAGCCACATAGTATATAGCACAGCCACGTAGTATATTGCCCAGCAATGTATATTGCACAGCTACGTAGTATATAGCACAGCTCATGTAGTATATAACACAGCCACGTAGTATATAGCACAGCTCACGCAGTATATAACACAGCCCACATAGTATATAACACAGCCACGTAGTACATAGCACAGCCCACGCAGTGTATAACACAGCCTACGTAGTATATAGCACAGCCCACGCAGTGTATAACAAAGTCCTCGCAGTATATAGCACAACCCACACAGTGTATAACACAGCCCACGTAGTATATAGCACAGCCCACGTAGTGTATAACACAGCCAACATAGTATATAACACAGGCCACGTAGTATATAACACTGCCACGTAGTATATAGCACAGCCACGTAGTATATTGCCCAGCCATGTATATTGCACAGCTATGTAGTATATAGCACAGCCCATGTAGTATATAACACAGCCACGTAGTATATAGCACAGCTCAAGCAGTATATAATACAGCCCACATAGTATATAACACAGCCATGTAGTATATAGCACAGCCCACGCAGTGTATAACACAGCCCATGTAGTATATAGCACAGCCCACGCAGTGTATAACACAGCCCACGTAGTATATAGGACAGCCCACACAGTTTATAAAACAGCCCACGCAGTGTATAACGCAGCCCTCACAGTATATAGCACAACCTACGTAGCGTGTAACACATCCCATGTAGTATATAGCACAGCCCACGTAGTATATAACACAGCCCACATAGTATATAACACAGGCCACGTAGTATATAACATAGCCACGTAGTATATAGCACAGCCACGTAGTATATTGCCCAGTCATGTATATTGCACAGCTACGTAGTATATAGCACAGCCCATATAGTATATAACACAGCCATGTAGTATATAGCACAGCTCACGCAGTATATAACATAGCCCATGTAGTATATAACACAGCCACATAGTATATAGCACAGCCCATGCAGTGTATAACACAGCCCACGTAGTATATAGCACAGCCCACACCATGTATAACACAGCCCACGTAGTATATAGTACAGCCCACGTAGTATATAACACAGCCCACGTAGTATATAACACAGGCCACGTAGTATATAACACAGCTATGTAGTATATAGCACAGCCCACGTAGTATATAACACATCCAAGTAGTATATAACACAGCCACATAGTATATAGCACAGCCCAAGTAGTATATAGCACAACTCATGCAGTATATAACACAGCCACATAGTATATTGCCCAGCCACGTAATATATTGCACAGCTATGTAGTATATAGCACAGCCCACGTCGTATATAGCACAGAGATGCAGTATATAACACAGCCACGTAGTATACAGCACAGCCACATAATATATTGCCCAGCCATGTATATTGCACAGCTACATAGTATATAGCACAGCCCACGTAGTATAAAACACAGCCACATAGTATATAGCACAGCTCACGCAGTATATAACACAGCCACGTAGTACATTGCCCAGCCACATAATATATTACACAGCTAAGTAGTACTGTATATAGCACATATCACGTAGTATATAGCACAGCTCATGCAGTATATAACAGAGCCACGTAGTATATTGCCCAGCCACATAATATATTGCATAGCCCACATAGTATATAGCACAGAGACGCAGTATATAACACAGCTCACGCAGTATATAATTCAGCCCACGTAGTATATAGCACAGCGATATAATATATAGCACAGCCCACGTAGTATATAGCACAGAGGTGTTGTATATAACACAGCCCACACAGTATATAACAAAGCCCACGTAGTATATAGCACAGCCCATTTAGTATATAACACAGCCCACGTAGTATATAGCAATGTGGGCACCATATCCCTGTTAAAAAAAATTAAAATAAAAAAATAGTTATATACTCACCTTGCGGTGGCCCCCGGATCCAGTCGAGGCATTTAGCGATGCTCCTCTCGACGTTCCGGTCTCAAGAATGCATTGTGGTCTTGCAAGATGTTGACGTAGCAGTCTTGCGAGACCGCTAAGTCATCATTTCGTGAGACCGCAATGCATAGCCCGGAGCGTCGTGAGGAGCGGGAAAGGCTCCGGAAGGTGAGTATATAATGATTTTATTTTTTTTTATTATTTTTAACATTAGATCTTTTTACTATTGATGCTGCATAGGCAGCATCAATAGTAAAAAGTTGGTCACACAGGGTTAATAACAGCATTAATGGACTGCGTTACACCGCGGCATAACGCGGTGTAACGCAGCCATTAACCCTGTGTGAGCGCTGATTGGAGGGGGCACTGACAGATAGTAGGAAGGGGCGAATTTGCAGCCAGACTGTGCCCATCACTGATTAGTCGCGGCCTGGCGGGATTTCCGTGACAGACAGACAAACAGACAAACAGACGGAAGTGTCTCTCAGATGATTATATATATATAGATAACACCAAAGCTTTATCTCCACTCATAGTTAGTGGTTGGGTGAAGCTATTTATTGTCAAACTACTGTGTTTTCGCTTTTTTTTTAAATCATAATGAAAACCCAAAACATCCAAATGACCCTGAAAAAAAGTTCACATACCCCAGTTCTTAATACCGTGTATTGCGCACTGTAACATCAATGACAGCTTGAAGTCTTGATGTCTTTTATGGTAGTTGTGGATGAGATTCTTTTTTTTTTCACAGATGGTAAAGCTGCCCACTCTTCTTGGCAAAAAGCCTCCAGTTCCTGTAAATTCCTGGGTTCTCTTGCATGAACTGTGCGCTTGAGCTCTCCCCAGAGTGGCTCAATGATATTGAGGTCAGGAGACTGAGATGGCCACTCCAGAACCTTCATTTTGTTCTGCTGTAGCCAATGACGGGTCGACTTGGCCTTGTATTTTGAATCATTGTCACATTGGAACTGTCACGGGGAGACTGGGTGAGCGAGAACTAATAACCCGGGCCCCTGCAATTTCCCTCAGACTAGGGAAATCCTGACTGACCCTCTACCTGGAGTTTACACTGATGGTGTGCATGTCCAGGCCTCGACCCTTGCCCTGTCTCCTGTTTCAACCCTAGGCTGAAACTAACCGCACACCACCCAGTGAAGAGGAAATACACCAATACCCACAGTTAGCACAGACAAGGATAAAGGAAAATATACACCATGCCGCAGTCACTCAGGAATACACTATAAATGTGCAGGGCAAAATAAATACAAATAGGAAGGAGTAAATAAGACTAAGGAAAATACACCACCAGCAATGAATCTCCAACAACCAGCTCTCCACTCCGGACCGAGATAACAACGCACAAGACAGAAGCTATAATCGGCGACGCCCAATGATCAGGAGAACTATTTAAAGGCAATGGGCATGGCCCAGCTTTCAATCCGAGGATCAGGTAAATTAACCCCGGACCAGCTAGATAAAATCTAGCCGACGCCAATGAGCAAATAGTGGTCAAAAGCGGAATTACCGCTGTCTGTCGAACGACCTGGTCTGAACAGCGTCCGACATGACAGTACCCCGCCTTCTACGAGGGACCCCAGGGCCTTCACGGCTTATAGGACCCGGCTTGTCTGGATGGCGACGATGAAAAAACCTGACCAGCCGATCTGCATGAATATCCGAGGCTGGTACCCAGGACCTCTCCTCAGGCCCATAACCACGCCAGTGTACCAAGTACTGTAAAGTGCGACGCACTACACGAGAGTCAACCACCTTGGAGACTTCAAACTCCAAATTACCATCCACCAAGACTGGAGGTGGCATAGGCGCCGCGTCCACAGAACCCACCACCTTCTTTAGAAGAGACCTGTGGAACACGTTGTGAATCTTATACACCGTAGGGAGCTCCAATCGGTACGCTACTGGGTTAATGACGGCGGTGACCCTAAATGGACCAATAAACCGTGGACCCAATTTAAGGGATGGTATTTTGAGTCTTATGTTTTTTGTGGATAACCACACCCAGTCATCCACACTCAGGTCCGGACCTGGCACACGCCTACTGTCAGCCACACGTTTGTACCTAGCACCCACACTCAACAGGCGCTGTTTAACTCTCCTCCAGACTGATGACAATTGTGCTCCTAACTGATCCTCCTCCGGAACGCCGGAAGAGCCCCTCTGACTCAAGGTACAAAATTGAGGATGTAGCCCGTAAACACAAAAAAACGGAGACTCCCCAGACGACTCCTGGCGGTGATTATTGACGGCAAACTCAGCCAAAGGAAGAAAGGTAGACAACTCCTCCTGGTTATCAGAGACAAAGCAGCGTAGGTACTGTTCCAAATTTTGGTTCATACGCTCAGTCTGACCATTTGACTGAGGATGGAACGCCGAAGAATGAGACAACTTGATCCCCAGCCGTGAGCAAAATGCTTTCCAAAATTTTGCCACAAACTGAGACCCCCTATCAGACACGATGTCAGACGGAACCCCATGAAGTCTGACCACCTCCTGCACAAATACCTGAGACAGAGTCTTAGCATTAGGCAACGAAGGCAAAGACACAAAGTGCGACATTTTAGAAAACCGATCAACAATCACCAAGATGACCGTGTTCCCAGCTGATGAGGGCAAATCAGTGATGAAATCCATGGAGATTTCCATCCATGGCTTACTAGGTACTTCAAGAGGAAGTAGTGTGCCAACAGGACGGGAGCGGGGCGTCTTAGCCCTAGCGCACGTGGTACAAGCTGACACATATGAGACCACGTCCTGTCGGATCTTGGGCCACCAAAACCGACGTGACACCAACTCCAAGGTACCTCTAACCCCTGGGTGGCCAGCCAGGACAGCATCATGATGCTCCGCCAAAACCTTTAAGTGGAGATGAAGCGGTACAAAAGATTTGTTGATGGGAAGCTCAGATGGTACCTCCTCCTGAGCCTCGGCAATCTCAGCCTCAACCTCGGTAGTGAGAGCCGAAACCACAACACCCTTTTGGAGGATGGGTACTGGATCTTCCCGAGGTTCACCCCCCGGAAAACACCTGGACAGAGCATCCGCCTTAGTGTTTTTAGACCCCGGTCTGTAAGTGACAACAAAGTTGAACCGCGTGAAAAACAATGCCCAGCGAGCCTGCTTGGGGGACAGACGCTTGGCTGACTCCAAATACAGCAGATTCTTATGATCGGTAATAACAGTAACCTGATGTACCAACCCCTTCAAGAAGTGTCGCCATTCCTCAAAGGCCAACTTGATTGCCAACAACTCCCTGTTGCCGATATCGTAGTTACGTTCGGCGGACGACAGTTTCTTGGAGAAATAGGCGCCCGGACGCAAACCACTCAAAGATGAGCCTTGAGATAGTACCGCCCCCACACCAACCTCAGACGCATCGACTTCCACAACAAAGGGTTTTGATACGTCTGGCTGCACAAGAATGGGGGCTGAAACAAAACTGTTCTTAAGAAATTCAAATGCACGCACAGCAGCCTCAGGCCAAACGGAGAAATTGGTACCCTTATTAGTAGGGTTGAGCGAAACGGGTCGGCAATTTTCAGAAGTCGCCGACTTTTGGCAAAGTCGGGTTTCATGAAACCCAACCCGACCCCTGTGTGGGGTCGGCCATGAAGTCGGCGATCTTCTGAATCTGGAATCGGAATTCCGATACCGATTCCCGATATGTTTAAGATATCGGGAATTGGTATCGGAATTCAGATTTAAGTGTAAAATAAAGAATTAAAATAAAAAATATCGCTATACTTACCCTCTGACGGGCCCTGGTACTAACCGGGAACCTTCCTTCCTTAGAATCAGCCTTCCAGGACCTTGCGGTGACGTCGCGGTGACGTCGCGGCTTGTGATTGGTCGCGCGGCCGCCCATGTGACCGCTGCGCGACCAATCACAAGCCGCGACGTCACCGTGACGTCACCGTAGGTCCTGGAAGGGCTGATTCTTAGGAAGGAAGGCTGCCGGAACGAAGCCGAGGGTGAGTATATTCCTATTAGGTATATACTCACCCTCGGACACGTCCTGCTTCTTTCCGGCAGCCTTCCTTCCTAAGAATCAGCCCTTCCAGGACCTTGCGGTGACGTCGCGGCTTGTGATTGGTCGCGCGGCCGCCCATGTGACCGCTGCGCGACCAATCACAAGCCGCGACGTCACCGTGATGTCACCGTAGGTCCTGGAAGGGCTGATTCTTAGGAAGGAAGGCTGCCGGAATGAAGCCGAGGGTGAGTATATTCCTATTAGGTATATACTCACCCTCGGACATGCCCTGCTTCTTTCCGGCAGCCTTCCTTCCTAAGAATCAGCCCTTCCAGGACCTTCGGTGACGTCACGGTGACGTCGCGGCTTGTGATTGGTCGCGCAGCGGTCACATGGGCGGCCGCGCGACCAATCACAAGCCGCGACGTCACCGTAAGGTCCTGGAAGGCTGATTCTAAGGAAGGAAGGTTCCCGGTTAGTACCAGGGCCCGTCAGAGGGTAAGTATAGCGATATTTTTTATTTTAATTCTTTATTTTACACTTAAATATGGATCCCAGGGCCTGAAGGAGAGTTTCCGCTCCTTCAGACCCTGGGAACCATTGGAAACCCAATGCACTGCATTGGGTTTCGAGTTTCGGCCGACCCCGACCCCGACTTTTTTATAGGATCGGCCGATTTCACTCGACCCGACTTTTGAAAAAGTCGGGTTTCGTGAAACCCGCCCCGATCTTATAAAAGTAAAGGTCGCTCAACCCTACTTATTAGTCATGTCAGTTAGCGGTTTAGCAATGATGGAAAAATCCTTGATAAATTTCCTATAGTAGTTAGAAAACCCAAGGAACCGCTGAAGTGCTTTCAGGTTATCAGGACATTCCCAATGCAGCACCACTTGCACCTTAGCGGCGTCCATTTTAAAACCAGAAGCAGACACAATATAACCCAAGAAAGGCAACTCTTGAACAGAAAATACACATTTCTCAAGTTTAGCATACAGCTTATTCTCTCTGAGAAGCTGTAACACCTGCCTGACATGATCTAAATGAGCATCACGGTCGCAAGAATATATGAGAATGTCATCTAGGTACACGATAACGAATTTCCCCAAAACATGGGAGAACACATCATTGATGAAATGTTGGAACACTGCGGGTCCGTTAGTCAACCCAAAAGGCATCACCAAATTTTCAAAATGACCCTCAGGGGTGTTAAAAGCCGTCTTCCACTCATCACCTTGACGGACTCTTATGAGGTTCTACGCCCCCCTGAGGTCAAGCTTGGTAAACCACTTAGCACCCGCCACCTGATTGAACAAATCTGGTATCAGTGGCATCGGGTATGGATCACGAACCGTAATCTGGTTCAACTCCCTGAAATCCAAACACGGGCGTAATCCACCATCTTTCTTCTTCACGAAGAAGAACCCTGCTGCCACCGGCGAGGATGACGGCCTGATGTGCCCTTTGCTCAAGCTTTCAGCAATATAATCTTTTAACGCTTGTCTCTCCGGACCGGAGATGTTAAACATCCTTGCTTTAGGCAACTTGGTCCCTGGTTTAAACCTGATAGAACAGTCATAGGGACGATGTGGCGGCAACTCTGAACAACCCTTTTCAGAGAACACATCCACAAAATCCAGAAGTGATTCCGGAACGCTTGAAGTCACCGCAGCCACACATGTGGCCAGGCAATTCTCCTGGCAGAACTCGCTCCACTGAATTATGTCCTGAGTTTTCCAGTCAATTACCGGGTTGTGCATGGACAACCAAGGAAAACCCCAAACCACCTGAGCTGTCTGACCATTTGACTGAGGATGGAACGCCGAAGAATGAGACAACTTGATCCCCAGCCGTGAGCAAAATGCTTTCCAAAATTTTGCCACAAACTGAGACCCCCTATCAGACACGATGTCAGACGGAACCCCATGAAGTCTGACCACCTCCTGCACAAATACCTGAGACAGAGTCTTAGCATTAGGCAACGAAGGCAAAGACACAAAGTGCGACATTTTAGAAAACCGATCAACAATCACCAAGATGACCGTGTTCCCAGCTGATGAGGGCAAATCAGTGATGAAATCCATGGAGATTTCCATCCATGGCTTACTAGGTACTTCAAGAGGAAGTAGTGTGCCAACAGGACGGGAGCGGGGCGTCTTAGCCCTAGCGCACGTGGTACAAGCTGACACATATGAGACCACGTCCTGTCGGATCTTGGGCCACCAAAACCAACGTGACACCAACTCCAAGGTACCTCTAACCCCTGGGTGGCCAGCCAGGACAGCATCATGATGCTCCACCAAAACCTTTAAGTGGAGATGAAGCGGTACAAAAGATTTGTTGATGGGAAGCTCAGATGGTACCTCCTCCTGAGCCTCGGCAATCTCAGCCTCAACCTCGGTAGTGAGAGCCGAAACCACAACACCCTTTTGGAGGATGGGTACTGGATCTTCCCGAGGTTCACCCCCCGGAAAACACCTGGACAGAGCATCCGCCTTAGTGTTTTTAGACCCCGGTCTGTAAGTGACAACAAAGTTGAACCGCGTGAAAAACAATGCCCAGCGAGCCTGCTTGGGGGACAGACGCTTGGCTGACTCCAAATACAGCAGATTCTTATGATCGGTAATAACAGTAACCTGATGTACCAACCCCTTCAAGAAGTGTCGCCATTCCTCAAAGGCCAACTTGATTGCCAACAACTCCCTGTTGCCGATATCGTAGTTACGTTCGGCGGACGACAGTTTCTTGGAGAAATAGGCGCCCGGACGCAAACCACTCAAAGATGAGCCTTGAGATAGTACCGCCCCCACACCAACCTCAGACGCATCGACTTCCACAACAAAGGGTTTTGATACGTCTGGCTGCACAAGAATGGGGGCTGAAACAAAACTGTTCTTAAGAAATTCAAATGCACGCACAGCAGCCTCAGGCCAAACGGAGAAATTGGTACCCTTATTAGTAGGGTTGAGCGAAACGGGTCGGCAATTTTCAGAAGTTGCCGACTTTTGGCAAAGTCGGGTTTCATGAAACCCAACCCGACCCCTGTGTGGGGTCGGCCATGAAGTCGGCGATCTTCTGAATCTGGAATCGGAATTCCGATACCGATTCCCGATATGTTTAAGATATCGGGAATTGGTATCGGAATTCAGATTTAAGTGTAAAATAAAGAATTAAAATAAAAAATATCGCTATACTTACCCTCTGACGGGCCCTGGTACTAACCGGGAACCTTCCTTCCTTTGAATCAGCCTTCCAGGACCTTGCGGTGACGTCGCGGTGACGTCGCGGCTTGTGATTGGTCGCGCGGCCGCCCATGTGACCGCTGCGCGACCAATCACAAGCCGCGACGTCACCGTGACGTCACCGTAGGTCCTGGAAGGGCTGATTCTTAGGAAGGAAGGCTGCCGGAATGAAGCCGAGGGTGAGTATATTCCTATTAGGTATATACTCACCCTCGGACACGTCCTGCTTCTTTCCGGCAGCCTTCCTTCCTAAGAATCAGCCCTTCCAGGACCTTGCGGTGACGTCGCGGCTTGTGATTGGTCGCGCGGCTGCCCATGTGACCGCTGCGCGACCAATCACAAGCCGCGACGTCACCGTGATGTCACCGTAGGTCCTGGAAGGGCTGATTCTTAGGAAGGAAGGCTGCCGGAACGAAGCCGAGGGTGAGTATATTCCTATTAGGTATGTACTCACCCTCGGACATGCCCTGCTTTTTTCCGGCAGCCTTCCTTCCTAAGAATCAGCCCTTCCAGGACCTTCGGTGACGTCACGGTGACGTCGCGGCTTGTGATTGGTCGCGCAGCGGTCACATGGGCGGCCGCGCGACCAATCACAAGCCGCGACGTCACCGTGACGTCACCGCAAGGTCCTGGAAGGCTGATTCTAAGGAAGGAAGGTTCCCGGTTAGTACCAGGGCCCGTCAGAGGGTAAGTATAGCGATATTTTTTATTTTAATTCTTTATTTTACACTTAAATATGGATCCCAGGGCCTGAAGGAGAGTTTCCGCTCCTTCAGACCCTGGGAACCATTGGAAACCCAATGCACTGCATTGGGTTTCGAGTTTCGGCCGACCCCGACCCCGACTTTTTTATAGGATCGGCCGATTTCACTCGACCCGACTTTTGAAAAAGTCGGGTTTCGTGAAACCCGCCCCGATCTTATAAAAGTAAAGGTCGCTCAACCCTACTTATTAGTCATGTCAGTTAGCGGTTTAGCAATGATGGAAAAATCCTTGATAAATTTCCTATAGTAGTTAGAAAACCCAAGGAACCGCTGAAGTGCTTTCAGGTTATCAGGACATTCCCAATGCAGCACCACTTGCACCTTAGCGGCGTCCATTTTAAAACCAGAAGCAGACACAATATAACCCAAGAAAGGCAACTCTTGAACAGAAAATACACATTTCTCAAGTTTAGCATACAGCTTATTCTCTCTGAGAAGCTGTAACACCTGCCTGACATGATCTAAATGAGCATCACGGTCGCAAGAATATATGAGAATGTCATCTAGGTACACGATAACGAATTTCCCCAAAACATGGGAGAACACATCATTGATGAAATGTTGGAACACTGCGGGTCCGTTAGTCAACCCAAAAGGCATCACCAAATTTTCAAAATGACCCTCAGGGGTGTTAAAAGCCGTCTTCCACTCATCACCTTGACGGACTCTTATGAGGTTGTACGCCCCCCTGAGGTCAAGCTTGGTAAACCACTTAGCACCCGCCACCTGATTGAACAAATCTGGTATCAGTGGCATCGGGTATGGATCACGAACCGTAATCTGGTTCAACTCCCTGAAATCCAAACACGGGCGTAATCCACCATCTTTCTTCTTCACGAAGAAGAACCCTGCTGCCACCGGCGAGGATGACGGCCTGATGTGCCCTTTGCTCAAGCTTTCAGCAATATAATCTTTTAACGCTTGTCTCTCCGGACCGGAGATGTTAAACATCCTTGCTTTAGGCAACTTGGTCCCTGGTTTAAACCTGATAGAACAGTCATAGGGACGATGTGGCGGCAACTCTGAACAACCCTTTTCAGAGAACACATCCACAAAATCCAGAAGTGATTCCGGAACGCTTGAAGTCACCGCAGCCACACATGTGGCCAGGCAATTCTCCTGGCAGAACTCGCTCCACTGAATTATGTCCTGAGTTTTCCAGTCAATTACCGGGTTGTGCATGGACAACCAAGGAAAACCCAAAACCACCTGAGCAGGAAGATTCCTGAGCACCTTACATGTAACCCGCTCGGAATGTAGAACCCCAATGTGGAGTTTCACCTCAGCCACAAATTCAGTAATCTCCCCCTGAGAGAGAGGAGCAGCATTGATGGTGACCACACGGATAGGATGAGACAGTTTTTCAATCCTAAAACCTGCTGTGCGCGCAAACTCCTCATCAATGATATTTGTGGCTGAATGTTGTGAATCTGCTTTTGGGCTCCTTCTGGTGGTGGCTAGTGGTACTGGTGACTCGGGTGTGTTTTCTTTCTCAGTTCACCGGTTTTCATCAGTAGTGGGGAGTTCCTATTTATTCCTGCTCTTCAGTCATTGCCTTGCCGGCCATCAATGTAACCAGAGCCTTTCTGTTGCATGTTCCTGCTCCTAGACTACTGATCAGCTAAGTTGGACTCTTAGTCCTAAGTTTGTTTGTATTTTTGTTCCAGTTTACAGTTATATCATTCTCTGTAGCTGGAAGCTCTTGTGGGCTGAATTTACCACTCCGGTGTCATGAGTTGACACATGAGTCTTAAAGTAATTTCAGGATGGTATTTTAAAAGGGTTTTCAGCTGACCGTGCAGTTCCCTTTTGTATCTTTCTACTATCTAGTAAGCGGACCTCGCTTTGCTGAACCTACCTTCATACTGCGTATGTCTTTTCCTCTGAACTCACCGTCAATATATGTGGGGGGCTTCTGTCTCCTTTTCGGGGGAATTTCCCTAGAGGTAAGCCAGGTCTGTTTTTTTCCTCTACTAGGGTTAGTTAGTCCTCCGGCTGGCGAGAGGCGTCTAGGGATAAAACTTAGGCACGCCCCCCCGGCCACTATTAGTTGTGTGGTAGGTTTAGCTCACGGTCAGCTCGAGATTCCATCACCCAAGAGCTCGTCCGTTATTTATGTGTCCTGACGTTCCCCTGCCATTGGGAACCATGACAGTATGGCCGGCCAAGTGGTAAAACTGTTGGCAGAAGAAAGGAGAGAAAAAGAAGTCTGCAAATTTTTTTTTTTCCCTCTGTGTTTGCTCTATAGTTGAATCAGTTGCATTTCAGCTCTAATTGCAGTCTTTGTCTCCCTCTCCTTCTAACCCTTGAATGGCTCTGATCTCACCTGCTTAAAATGGATCCTCAGAGTTTGGCTACAGGTTTGAATAATCTTGCCACAAAAGTTCAAGATTTACAGGATTTTGTTATACATGCTCCTATATCTGAACCTAGAATTCCTATACCAGAATTTTTCTCCGGAGATAGATCTCGTTTTTTGAATTTCAAATATAATTGTAAATTATTTCTTTCTCTGAAACCTCGCTCCGCTGGAGATCCCGCACAGCAGGTTAAGATTGTAATTTCCTTGCTGCGAGGTGACCCTCAAGATTGGGCATTTGCATTGGCACCAGGGGATCCTGCGTTGCTCAATGTGGATGCGTTTTTTCTGGCTTTGGGGTTGCTTTATGAGGAACCTAATTTAGAGATTCAGGCTGAAAAAGCCTTGATGGCCCTGTCTCAAGGGCAAGATGAAGCTGAAATATACTGCCAAAAATTTCGTAAATGGTCTGTGCTTACTCAGTGGAACGAATGCGCTTTGGCGGCGAATTTCAGAGAGGGTCTCTCTGATGCCATTAAGGATGTTATGGTGGGGTTCCCTGCGCCTACAGGTCTGAATGAGTCCATGACAATGGCTATTCAGATTGATCGGCGTTTGCGGGAGCGTAAACCTGTGCACCATTTGGCGGTGTCTTCTGAGAAGGCGCCAGAGAATATGCAATGTGATAGAATTCTGTCCAGAAGCGAACGGCAGAATTTTAGGTGAAAAAATGGGTTGTGCTTCTATTGTGGTGATTCAACTCATGTTATATCAGCATGCTCTAGACGCACAAAGAAGGTTGATAAGTCTGTTTCAATTGGCACTTTACAGTCTAAGTTTATTCTATCTGTGACCTTGATTTGTTCATTATCGTCAATTACCGCGGACGCCTATGTCGACTCTGGCGCCGCTTTGAGTCTTATGGATTGGTCCTTTGCCAGGCGCTGTGGGTTTGATCTAGAGCCTCTGGAAGTCCCTATACCTCTGAAGGGTATTGATTCTACGCCATTGGCTAGTAATAAACCACAATACTGGACACAAGTGACTATGCGTATGACTCCAGACCATCAGGAGGTGATTCGCTTCCTTGTGTTGTACAATCTACATGATGTTTTGGTGCTCGGATTGCCATGGTTACAATCTCATAATCCAGTCCTTGACTGGAAAGCAATGTCTGTGTTAAGCTGGGGATGTCAGGGGGCTCATGGGGACGTACCTTTGGTTTCCATTTCATCATCTATTCCCTCTGAGATTCCGGCATTTTTGTCTGATTATCGTGATGTTTTTGAGGAGCCTAAGCTTGGTTCACTCCCTCCCCACAGAGATTGCGATTGTACCATAGATCTGATTCCAGGCAGTAAATTTCCAAAGGGTCGTTTGTTTAATTTATCCGTACCTGAACATGTTGCTATGCGAGAGTATATTAAGGAGTCCCTGGAAAAGGGACATATTCGTCCTTCTTCATCTCCCTTAGGAGCCGGTTTTTTCTTTGTGTCTAAAAAAGATGGCTCTTTGAGGCCGTGTATTGATTATCGACTCTTGAATAAAATTACAGTCAAATATCAGTATCCTTTGCCACTGCTGACTGATTTGTTTGCTCGAATAAAGGGGACTAAGTGGTTCTCTAAGATTGATCTTCGTGGGGCATATAATTTGGTGCGAATTAAGCAGGGGGATGAGTGGAAAACCGCATGTAATACGCCCGAGGGCCATTTTGAGTATTTAGTAATGCCTTTTGGTCTTTCAAATGCCCCCTCAGTCTTTCAGTCCTTTATGCATAACATTTTCCGTGAATATTTGGATAAATTTATGATTGTGTATCTGGATGATATTTTGATTTTTTCGGATGACTGGGACTCTCATGTCCAACAAGTCAGGAGGGTTTTTCAGGTTTTGCGGGCTAATTCCTTGTGTGTGAAGGGTTCTAAGTGTATTTTTGGGCTTCAAAAGATTTCTTTTTTGGGGTACATTTTTTCCCCTTCTTCCATTGCGATGAATCCTGTCAAGGTTCGGGCTATTTGTGATTGGACACAACCTACTTCTCTTAAGAGCCTTCAGAAATTCTTGGGCTTTGCTAATTTTTATCGTCGATTTATAACTGGTTTTTCGGATGTTGCTAAACCTTTGACTGATTTGACTAAAAAGGGTGCTGATGTTGCTGATTGGTCCCCTGCTGCTGTGGAGGCCTTTCGGGAGCTTAAGCGCCGCTTTTCTTCTGCCCCTGTGTTGCATCAGCCTGATGTTGCTCTTCCTTTTCAGGTTGAGGTCGACGCTTCCGAGATCGGAGCTGGGGCGGTTTTGTCGCAGAAAAGTTCCGACTGCTCCGTGATGAGACCTTGTGCGTTCTTTTCTCGAAAATTTTCGCCCGCCGAGCGAAACTATGATATTGGTAATCGGGAGCTTTTGGCTATGAAGTGGGCTTTTGAGGAGTGGCGTCATTGGCTTGAGGGGGCTAGACATCAGGTGGTGGTATTGACCGATCACAAGAATCTGATTTATCTTGAGTCTGCCAAGCGCCTGAATCCTAGACAGGCGCGCTGGTCGTTGTTTTTCTCTCGGTTTAATTTTGTGGTCTCGTACCTACCAGGTTCTAAAAATGTGAAGGCAGATGCCCTTTCTAGGAGTTTTGAGCCTGATTCCCCTGGTGATTCTGAACCTACAGGTATCCTTAAGGATGGGGTGATATTATCTGCTGTTTCCCCAGACCTGCGACGGGCTTTGCAGGAGTTTCAGGCGGATAGACCTGATCGTTGCCCGCCTGGTAGACTGTTTGTTCCTGATGATTGGACCAGTAGAGTCATCTCGGAGGTTCATTCTTCTGCGTTGGCAGGTCATCCTGGAATCTTTGGTACTAGGGATTTGGTGGCTAGGTCCTTCTGGTGGCCCTCCCTGTCTCGAGACGTACGAGTTTTTGTGCAGTCTTGTGATGTTTGTGCTCGGGCCAAGCCTTGTTGTTCTCGGGCTAGCGGATTGTTGTTATCTTTGCCTATTCCGAAGAGGCCTTGGACTCACATCTCTATGGATTTTATTTCTGATCTCCCTGCTTCTCAGAAAATGTCTGTCATCTGGGTGGTGTGTGACCGTTTTTCAAAGATGGTTCATTTGGTACCTTTGCCTAAGTTGCCTTCCTCATCCGAATTGGTTCCTCTGTTTTTTCAAAATGTGGTTCGCTTGCATGGTATTCCGGAAAATATCGTTTCTGACAGGGGGACCCAGTTCGTGTCTAGATTTTGGCGGGCATTCTGTGCTAGGATGGGCATTGATTTGTCTTTTTCGTCTGCGTTCCATCCTCAGACTAATGGCCAGACGGAGCAAACTAATCAGACCTTGGAGACTTATTTGAGGTGTTTTGTGTCTGCGGATCAGGATGACTGGGTTGCCTTTTTGCCGTTGGCAGAGTTTGCCCTCAATAATCGGGCTAGTTCTGCCACTTTGGTTTCTCCTTTCTTTTGCAATTCGGGGTTTCACCCTCGTTTTTCTTCCGGTCAGGTGGAGTCTTCGGATTGTCCTGGAGTGGATACTATGGTGGATAGGTTGCATCGGATTTGGGGACAGGTGGTGGACAATTTGAAGTTGTCCCATTAGAAGACTCAGCATTTTGCCAATCGCCGTCGTCGGGTTGGTCCTCGTCTTCGTGTTGGGGACTTGGTGTGGTTGTCTTCCCGTTTTGTCCCTATGAGGGTTTCTTCTCCTAAGTTTAAGCCTCGGTTCATCGGTCCTTATAGGATTTTGGAGATTCTTAACCCTGTATCCTTTCGTTTAGACCTTCCGGCATCTTTCGCTATCCATAATGTCTTCCATCGGTCGTTGTTGCGGAGGTATGAGGTGCCGGTTGTTCCTTCTACCGAGCCTCCTGCTCCTGTGCTGGTTGAGGGTGAATTGGAGTATGTTGTGGAGAAAATCTTGGACTCCCGTATTTCCAGACGGAGACTACAATATCTGGTTAAGTGGAAGGGTTATGGTCAAGAAGATAATTCTTGGGTAACTGCTTCTGATGTTCACGCCTCTGATTTGGTTCGTGCCTTTCATAGGGCTCATCCGGATCGCCCTGGTGGTTCTTGTGAGGGTTCGGTGCCCCCTCCTTGAGGGGGGGGTACTGTTGTGAATCTGCTTTTGGGCTCCTTCTGGTGGTGGCTAGTGGTACTGGTGACTCGGGTGTGTTTTCTTTCTCAGTTCACCTGTTTTCATCAGTAGTGGGGAGTTCCTATTTATTCCTGCTCTTCAGTCATTGCCTTGCCGGCCATCAATGTAACCAGAGCCTTTCTGTTGCATGTTCCTGCTCCTAGACTACTGATCAGCTAAGTTGGACTCTTAGTCCTAAGTTTGTTTGTATTTTTGTTCCAGTTTACAGTTATATCATTCTCTGTAGCTGGAAGCTCTTGTGGGCTGAATTTACCACTCCGGTGTCATGAGTTGACAGATGAGTCTTAAAGTAATTTCAGGATGGTATTTTAAAAGGGTTTTCAGCTGACCGTGCAGTTCCCTTTTGTATCTTTCTACTATCTAGTAAGCGGACCTCACTTTGCTGAACCTACCTTCATACTGCGTATGTCTTTTCCTCTGAACTCACCGTCAATATATGTGGGGGGCTTCTGTCTCCTTTTCGGGGGAATTTCCCTAGAGGTAAGCCAGGTCTGTTTTTTTCCTCTACTAGGGTTAGTTAGTCCTCCGGCTGGCGAGAGGCGTCTAGGGATAAAACTTAGGCACGCCCCCCGGCCACTATTAGTTGTGTGGTAGGTTTAGCTCACGGTCAGCTCGAGATTCCATCACCCAAGAGCTCGTCCGTTATTTATGTGTCCTGACGTTCCCCTGCCATTGGGAACCATGACAGCTGAACCACTATCCACAAAAACAGTAATTGGCAGCTCACTGCCAGCGATAAAAACCTTAGCAGGGAGCATGCATTGAGAAACCACCATGGAGGATATACATAAGCTCAGATTGGTCTCCTCCACACCCTCTGAGCTTAGAAGTTTTCCGCCGTTGCGTTTTTCTTAGACAGCAGAGGACAGATGTTAATAAAATGACCAGTTTTACCACAGTAAAAACAGGCACCCTGCTTCCTGAGCTCAGGGGCTTGATTCTTAACATGTGATACCCCTGCGATTTGCATAGGTTCTGTGGGCTCACCTGCAGCAACCTCACGTGAACCTAAACCCTCTCCCACAGGTGGTGTCTCATGCTCCCCCTGACGCAAACGACGATCAATGCGGACAACCAGACTCATAGCGGAATCTAGAGAAGCAGGAGTCTCGTACATCAGAAGGGCTTTTTTAACCCTTCCAGAAACCCAATGAATAAACTGACTCCGCAATGCTGGATCATTCCATTGTGTATCGATCGCCCAGCGACGAAATTCAGAACAGTAATCCTCTGCAACTCGCTCCCCCTGGCGAATAGTGCGTATCTTAGATTCTGCTAGAGCCATTCTGTCAGGTTCATCGTAGATTTTCCCAAGAGAAGAAAAAAAACTCTCCACAGAGTCAAATGCAGCAGAATCAGATGGCAAAGAAAACGCCCATGCTTGGGGATCCCCACTTAACAAAGACAACACCAAGCCCACACGCTGAGCGTCATTACCCGAGGAGATCGGGCGCATACGGAAATATAGTTTGCAAGCTTCACGAAAAGAAACAAATTTACTGCGTTCCCCAGCAAATTTTTCAGGCAAAGGGAATTTAGGTTCAGCAACTCTTCCTGTCGCTCC
Organism: Ranitomeya variabilis; assembly: GCF_051348905.1. Lineage (NCBI taxonomy): Eukaryota > Metazoa > Chordata > Amphibia > Anura > Dendrobatidae > Ranitomeya > Ranitomeya variabilis. The sequence goes on from NC_135234.1 coordinate 110,793,432, forward strand.
AGCTTGCACATTAGATACTGCTAGTCCCTGTTGCTGAACTGCCCCCCTCAACTCAGTGACCTGTAGGGACAGCGCCTCCAACTGGCGGGTTATGGAAGTCATGGGATCCATGACAAGAGAAAAAAAAAAAGAAACCCTTTCTTTTTTTGTTGTTGTTGGGCCGATTATAATGTCACTGGGAGACTGGGTGAGCGAGAGCTAATAACCCGGGCCCCTGCAATTTCCCTCAGACTAGGGAAATCCTGACTGACCCTCTACCTGGAGTTTACACTGATGGTGTGCATGTCCAGGCCTCAACCCTCGCCCTGTCTCCTGTTACAACCCTAGGCTGAAACCAACCGCCCACCACCCAGTGAAGAGGAAATACACCAATACCCACAGTTAGCACAGACAAGGATAAAGGAAAATATACACCACGCCGCAGTCACTCAGGAATACACTATAAATGTGCAGGGCAAAATAAATTCAAATAGGAAGGAGTAAATAAGACTAAGGAAAATACACCACCAGCAACGAATCTCCAACAACCAGCTCTCCACTCCGGACCGAGATAACAACGCACAAGACAGAAGCTATAATCGGTGATGCCCAATGATCAGGAGAACTATTTAAAGGCAATGGGCATGGCCCAGCTTCCAATCCGAGGATCAGGTAAATTAACCCCGGAACAGCTAGATAAAATCTAGCCGACGATAATGAGCAAATAGTGGTCAAAAGCGGAATTACCGCTGTCTGTCGAACGACCTGGTCTGAACAGCGTCCGACATGACAGGAACGTCCAAGTACGTCCAATGTGCAGCTTCAAGGTTGATGAGTGCAAATTTTCCTCCAGTATTTGCTGATAACATGCTGCATTCATCTTTCCTTCAACTTTGACCAAGTTTCCTGTGCCTTTGTAGCTCACACATCCCCAAAACTTCAGTGATCCACCTCTGTGCTTTACACTAGGAATGGTGTTCCTTTCATCATAGGCCTTGTTGACCTCTATCCAAGAAATGTAACATTTATGATTCTTGCCAAAAAGTTCAATTTTGGCCTCATCACTCCAAATTACCTTGTTCCAGATGTTTTGAGGCTTGTCTCTGTGCTGTTTTATGTATTGTAGGTGAGATACTTTGTGGCAGTTGCGCAGTAATGGCTTTCTTCTGGCAACTTGACCATGCAGCCCATTTTTCTTCAAGTGCCTCCTTATTGTGCATCTTGAAACGGCCACACTGCTAGTTTCAGAGAGTCCAATATTTCAGCTGATGTTATTTGTGGGTTTTTCTTTGCATCCCAAACAATTTTCCTGGCAGTAGTGGATGAAATTTTTGTTGGTCTACCTGACCATGGATTTGTTTTTACAGAGCCCCTGATTTTCCATTTGTTAATCACAGTTTGTATGCTGCTAACTGGCATTATCAATTCATTGGATCTCTTTTTGTATCCCTTTCCTGTTTTATACAGTTCAACTACCTTTTCCCGTAGATCCATTGACAATTCTTTTGCTTTCCCCATGACTCACAATCTAGAAACTTCAGTGGCTGCATGAAAGATGCAAGAGTCTGTCTGGATCCCAGAAACTCATCCAGCTTTTATGCACACACAATGATTACAAACAAACAGGTCACAGATGAGGATGTTACCTTTAGTAGCCATCCAAACCCATTTGTGTTAACTTCTGTGCATGCTATCAGGCCAAAATCACCAGGATATGTGAACTTTTGATCAGGGTCATTTGGATGTTTTGGGTTGTCATTATGATTTAAAAAGAGAAAATACAGTAGTTTGACAATAAATGGCTTCACCCAACCACTAACCATGAGTGGAGAAAACATTTTGGTGTTATCATTCATATTCTCTGAAAAAAGGTCAAGAAAGCAAAAACTCTGCCGGGGTATGTAAACTTTAGAGCACAACTGTACATTAGAGTGCACTGAAGCGTTATACGTTCCTGGAGTGTAGAAATGTTACTGGAGCTTGTTAAATTTTTAGTTGTATTCTGCAATTTCACTAAATTACAATAGTTCATAACACAAATCTATGTCTGGTGACAACAATAAGCTTTAAAGGGTCTATATTAACTTTTAGATATGTTACTTCCAATAGGCAACACTAGAGTTCCTGTCCTCTTACTCTCTGAAGAGGCTACTTGCATATTTACATTTTCAGGGGAGCATTGCATGGCCTGTAAGTCTCCTTACACTGACTTAGTGCTCTCCACAATGATAAAATTCACTTCTAAGATCATGTGCCCACTATAAGGATATAGCATCGTTTTGGACGCAGCATATTTTCGCTGCGACCAAAATGTTGCGTTCAAATTCAAGGGTAGATTTTGAATTTTTGGATTGCTACTTCCAATAGGTGACACTAAAGTTCTTGACCTCGCCTAAAAAATTTAAAGAGTGAAAAAGACAAAAAGAGCAGTATATGATACTCAGTATGGTGATTTCTGGACTCCATGGCACAAGACTGCACTGCGCAACACTGGTTACTATAGGTTTGGCTGGATAACCAGCAATAACCAAGCACATACAAGTAGCCTGAGCAAGATGCTGGGAACGATGTCTATGCTGAGTGGCTGAACCTGAATGGGAGACCACAAAAGCACATAAGGCTTGGGATCTATCCCATACAGCGGGAGAGTCCTGACACCTAACATTATTCTGCTAAAAGAGGGCATATAGGAGCATAGGAGCACACAATGTCTATGTAGTTGGTCTTTGTCAAAAATTAACGATACCTATAAGACCCCCAAAATTTCCTTGCAAGACATTATCTTTAATGTTATGGGGGAGGAGAGGGTGAATCATTTTTTTGGGTGTGTCAGTAATTGAAAAAAATGTTATGGTCTGCCGTGTCTCCTCAGTTGGAAAAGGCTGTTTGGAGGAACGAAAAACACCCAATTTTTCTCTCTTCTGGAATCCTATATATTTTGTATTATATTATAAGATTACACATTTACCATTAGTCTTCACAATAAAGCAGCATCATGGTGCCAGCATAGTATTCTTTTGTATTTCAAGTGGCCCGTTTTCTTTTCTTGCTTGTTTTTACATCCCCTTGCCAACGTGACATAGTGTGCTGAAGCATGATACATACTTACATCTAGAGTGCCTGAGTAGCACTCAGCTGCCCATAACTGTCATCAGCTCTCAGAGAAAGGCCAGTCCGTTACATCATAGAATTGGCCGGGCTATTATTTATTTTACTACAGACTAATACAGTTATAGAAATATAATCATGTCGAAACCTAAATAACTGGACTGTTTTATGGCATTATGTAATCACAACAGACACATTTATGGGCAGGCTACGTGTTCTGCTTATCACTGGTACATTTGGAAACATTTTAAAAACATTTTACAAAGTTGAATCATTTTTGTCTTTCAATTTATCCTGGAACAACTTCAGTCATTTCCTGTTTATGAACACTCCTTGTTTTTGCTTGTTTTGGCTTTTTTACATTTCTATTGTCCTCATGCTTTCCTTTTTAAAAAAAATTGAAGTGATGTTTTTGGATATGTAGAGTGCAACAGAGCTCCTGAGATATTAATCAGTTATCATTATTGTCTCTTGTTTATTATCTATTCTTCTCAGCTGGACAATCTGACAGTAAAGTTAGCAATACTTATTGCAGAAATTCTACAACACCTCAGGCCTCATGTTAAAAGCTAATGTAGAAAAAGTGAGGTGGTGTCCATTACAACCATCTATATTTCTATTTTCTAGTCAATGGCACTTTTTCAAGTGCAGATTAGATAACTACAACTGGAATTTAATTGTTTAATGTCTGCTCATGATTTATAATTCTGTTTCTCTGCTTCATCATAGGAGCTAAACAATTAAATAAATGGTAGTGCCAGACCCTTTACATGCTGGACACCAGTGCACTAGATATATATCAGTCATGCTGTCTGGTATAGTAACCCCTTCGTAAATAAACGTTGGTGCTTACAGGGCTTTGTGCAGCACCAACATTTCTCTACGGTCGGCGGTTTTGCAAAGCACTGGACCCCCATAGTGCTGCAAGCGCTGGGATAAAACACGATCAAAAAGACGAATGTAAATAAAAATGGTATTGCTGAAAACACCATCTTGTCCAGCAAAAATAAACCACCATACAGCTCCATTATCCAAGAAATAAAAAAGCTATAGCTCTCAGAATATAGTGATGCAAAAACAATTATTTTTTCTATAAAATAGTTTTTATTGTGTAGTGGCAAAACATTAAGGCCGGTTTCACACGTCAGTGGCTCCGGTACGTGAGGTGACAGTTTCCTCACGTACCGGAGACACTGACACACGTAGACCCATAAAAATCAATGCATCTGTGCAGATGTCATTGATTTTTTGCGGACCGTGTCTCCGTGTGCCAAACACGGAGACATGTCAGTGTTCGTGGGAGCGCACGTTTTACACGGACCCAATAGAGTCAATGGGTCCGCGTAAAACACGGACCTCACACGGACGTTCTCCGTCTGGGGTCCGTGTGCGTGCAGGAGACAGCGCTACAGTAAGCGGTGTCCCCCCCACATGGTGCTGAAGCCGGTATTCATATCTTCCCTGTAGCAGCGTTTGCTATAGAGAAAATATGAAGAATAGTGTTAAAAATAAAGATCCATGTGTCCGCCGCCCCCCCACCCCCTGTGCGCCCCCCCGCTGGTCAGAAAATACTTACCCGCTCCCTCGCTCCTTCCTGGTCTGGCCGCGCCTCCTACTGTATGCGGTCACGTGGGGCCGATCATTTACAATCATGAATAGTCGGCTCCGCCCCTATGGGAGGTGGAGCCACATATTCATGACTGTAAATGATCGGGCCCACGTGACCGCATACACTAGAAGCCGCGGCCAGACCAGGAAGGAGCGACAGCCGACGGGGGACCCGGGTAAGTATTTTCTGACCAGCGGGGGGGCGCACAGGGGGTGGGAGGGCGGCGGACACATAGATCTTTATTTTAAACACTATTATTCATATTTTCTCTGCAGCAAACGCTACTGCAGAGAGGATATGAATCGCGGCTTCAGCATGATGCAGAGTGGGTACCACACGCTCCGTGTGGTACCCACTCGCCATACGGGCGGCACACGTGTGCCGCACGTATGGCCTCCGTGAGTTCCCAGGCACACGGACACGGATAACTCCGGTACCGATTTATTCCGGTACCGGAATTATCTGGACGTGTGGGACAGCCCTAAAAAAAATTATATAAATGTGGTATTGCTGTAATCGTACTGACCCGAAGGATAAAGGTGCCTTGTCAATTTTACCACACAATGAACAGCATTAAAAAAAACCTCAATAGACAAATCCTGAATTGCTGGTTTTTGTTAATTTTACCTCCCAAAAATCGGAATAGAAATCAACAAGAAAATTTTATGTGCCGGAAAATGGCACCAATAAAACCGTCAACTCATCCCATAAAAACAATCCCTCATATGACTCTGTGAGCAGAAATATGGAAAAATTATAGCTATCAAAATATGGTCATGCAAAAACTTTTTTTTTGTATAAAAAAGTCTTTTAGTATGTGACAGCAGCCAAACACACAAAACTATATAAATCTGGTATCACTGTAATGGCACCGACCCGAAGAAAAAAGTTGTCTAATCACTTATAACGCACGAGGAATGGCGTAAAAATAAATAAAAACAAATCTTGACATGCTGTTGATTTGTTCACTATGCCTCCCAAAGATTGCAGTAAGGCTCGGCTCGCATTTATCCTGCACTCTATGCTGAGTGCTTACACTGGGGTTTACGTGTAAGTCTTTTAAATTAGTGATTCAGACTGAACCCCCTGTGGAAGATTCCCTATAATGAGGCAGATGGAGGCACTGTGGACACCGTCTGTCCTATGATCCGGTGGTGTCTATCTTTTGGTGCGTGCATAAAAGTGCTGTCGGCAACAGTTTTATGCATCTATGAAAATGACACCACTGAACAGAAGTCAGACGGAGTCCACAGTAACTCTGCTGCCTCATTATAGTGAATGGATCCCTAGAGGGTTTCACCTGAATTACCCTAATGTAAGTGCTCAGCGTAAAGTGCTGGAAAAATTTGATCCCAAATATTATGTAAAATGTTTCCAATAAAAGCTTCAAATCCATCTACAAAAAAAGGAAGTCCCCACTCAAGAAATATAGGGGGCATCAACGTTACTGGTAGCACAAAGGCTCTGTAAAAGTGCCTCAAAAAAAACCCCCAAAACACAAATTCTATGCTCCCAAATCCAAATGCCTCTCCTCTCTTCTGAGCACCACAGTGTGCCTAAAGCACATGTAGCATCGACATTTGTCATTTTCATAGCGATGGGAGCCTGCCTAATTTACGGGGTGGATGTCTCCAGAAGCAAGAACTGGGCATAATCTCTGCTCACTACAACGTACTGGGCACTAAAATGACAGCTTTGTAATTTTCCCTGAGCAACATCCACTGCTGCTTCTTTCTAGAAAACACCCAAAATCGTCACTACACCTGTAGATAAATTTCCAGAGGGTGCAATTTCCAAGGTGGGGTCACTTGAGGGGGATTCTGCTCTTGTGGTGCTTAGGGGCTCTGTATATGGAGTCTACAAACTATTGTATAAAATTTTGCTCTCCAAGAGTCAAATAGCACTCCTTCCCTCACCGGTCTCACTGTGTGGCCAAACAGTACAATACAGCCACATATGGGGTATTGCCACGTTCACCTGAAATTGTGCAACAAATTTTGGTGCCATTTTTACCCATTTCCCCTTGTGAAAATATAAAATCTGGGGCTAAAACAATTTTTTTTGTGGTAAAAATGTAATTATTTTTTCTTCACCGGCCAACGGTATAAAATTCTGTGACACACCTGTAGTGTTAATATGATCACTGCACCCTTAGCTGATTTGAGAGGTGTAGTTTGTAAAATGGGGTCACGTATGTGGGGTTCTGCTGTTCTGGGACCTCAGGGATTCTACCAATGTGACATGGCACCCGCAAACTATAACAACGAAACATACACTCCAGTATGGCACTCCTTCCATTTTGAGCTTTGCACTGTGGCTCAAAAGTAGTTTTCAACCACTTATGTGGTATTGGAGTACTCGGGAAAAATTGCTTAAAAAATTGTACTGTTCATTTTCTTCTATTACCCTTTTTGAAAATTACAAACTAGGGGCCAAAACAGCATTTTTGTGGCAAAAATGGTAATATTTAATTTACTCAGTCCAACGTTATACAATTCTGTGAATCACTTAAGGGCTACAAATACTCACTTCTCCCATAGTCGAATTCCTCCAGAGGTGTAGTTACCAATTGTGGGGGTTTCTACTGTTTTGGTATGTCATGGGCTTTTCAAACGTGACATGGCATCCGCAACCTATTCCAGCCAAAATGACATCCCTTCCCCTCCTGAGCCGTGCAGCCAAACAGTAGTTTTCAATCACATACGGGGTATCGGCGTATTCAGGAGAAATTGTACAGCAAATTGTACTGTCCATTTTCTCCTGTTATCCTTGGTAAAATACTAAATTTTGGGCTAATGCAATATTTTTGTAGCAAAAATAGGATTTTTTTATTTTCACAGCTCAATGTTATAAAATTGTGTGAAGCACCTGGGGATTCAAGGTGCTTACCACACATCTAGATGAATTCCTTGAACATAGTAACATAGTTAGTAAGGCCGAAAAAAGACATTTGTCCATCCAGTTCAGCCTATATTCCATCATAATAAATCCCCAGATCTACGTCCTTCTACAGAACCTAATAATTGTATGATACAATATTGTTCTGCTCCAGGAAGACATCCAGGCCTCTCTTGAACCCCTCGACTGAGTTCGCCATCACCACCTCCTCAGGCAAGCAATTCCAGATTGAAGTGTGTATTTTCCAAAATTTGGTCAGTTGTGGGGGGTTTCCACTGTTTAAGCCCATCAAGAGCAAATGTGATATGGAGACTAGGGTTGAGCGACCTTGACTTTTTTAGGGTCGAGTCATGTTTCGCGAAACCCGACTTTTGGAAAAGTCGAGTCGGGCGAAATCGGCCGATTACTGCGCAAAGTCGAGGATCAGCCGGAACACGAAACCCTATGCACGTCAATGGGGATTTTTTTTTTTTTTTTATTCTCTCTCTCTCTCTCTCTCCTCCGTCCCAGAAAAGAAAATTTCGTTTTATACATTCCAAATCGCTACTGCGCACAAGCGATAAAATGGTGATAGGCGTGCACGCCCCTAACCCCTATGTCATCACTCTGCCCACGCTCCTTCATTGGCTGAAAAAATGGCGCTAAATGCGTCATACGAAACGCAACTTTGGCGCCAAGATCGCGTACCGCATGGCCGACCCTACACAGGGATTGGGTCGGGTTTCATGAGACGCCGACTTTACCAAAAGTCGGCGACTTATGAAAATGAACGATCCGTTTCGCTCAACTCTAATGGAGACCGCTATCTATTCCAGCCAGTTTTGCATTTTAAAAGACAAATGGTGATCCTTTCCTGCCATGCACCCAAACAGTAGTGTTCTACTACATATGGAGTATCTATGTAAAATGTAAGAGAAATTGCACAAAAAAAATTGTATAGTCCATTTTCTCCTGTTACTTTCGTGAAAATGCAAAATATGGGGCTAAAGTGACATTTTTATGGGAAAAAGCAAACTTTTCATTTTTCCTTCCTTATTACCGTATTTTTCGGACTATAAGACGCACCGGACTATAAGGCACACCCAGGTTTTAGAGGTGGAAAATAGGGAAAAAAATATTTGAAGCAAAAAAATGTGGTAAAACATTTAATAACATAAATAACATACTATTATATGTGGTGTTATTATATATAACTAGATGGTGGCCCGATTCTAATGCATCGGGTATTCTAGAATATGTATGTATGTATATAGCAGCCACATAGTATATAGCACAGGCCACGTAGTATATAGGAGCCACATAGTATATAGCACAGGCCACGTAGTATATAGGAGCCACATAGTATATAGCACAGGCCACGTAGTATATAGGAGCCACGTAGTATATAGCAGCCACACAGTATATAACACAGCCCACGTAATGTATAGCACAGGCCACGCAGTATATAACACAGGCCACGCAGTATATAACACAGGCCACGCAGTATATAACACTGCCCACGTTGGATATAACAGCCCACGTAGTATATAACACAGCTCACGCAGTATATAACATAGCCCATGTAGTATATAGCAGCCACGCAGTATATAACACAGCCCACGTAATATATAACACAGCCCATGCAGTATATAACACTGCCCACATAGTATATAGCAGCCACGCAGTATATAACACAGCCCACGTAGTATATAGCAAGGAGCCTAGAGTACAAATGTACCAAAATACTTTATTTATAGAATGATTAAAATATAGGACATAAAGCAAAGCAAGATGATGGGGATACCACGACAACACATGGAGGGGAACAGAAAAAAGGAACAACTCTACCTGTCCGCCCCCCCAACACTAGATAAAATGAATGTAAATAGGCACAAATGAAAGATGAAAAGTGGTAAGTGCCAATATAGTACATAGTACTGGGGGGACTTCCCCTTGAGAAAGCAGCGTCTGAGCGTTGCGAAACGTGCGTTGGGGCTCCTCCACCGGTGGGACCCTCTCCTGTCCACCTCCCTTCATCGTGGTAAGCATGGCACCTTTGCTTATTATTGCTGTGTGGCGGGTTTTCACATAAATATACAGGGCACTGGCCCTGAGATTGCTTTTTGTATAGTCACACAGCAGCGTTTCACACCATATGTTCCGTGCTTCCCATCCCCCCAGTACTATGTACTATATTGGCACTTACCACTTTTCATCTTTCATTTGTGCCTATTTACATTCATTTTATCTAGTGTTGGGGGGCGGACAGGTAGAGTTGTTCCTTTTTTCTGTTCCCCTCCATGTGTTGTCGTGGTATCCCCATCATCTTGCTTTGCTTTATGTCCTATATTTTAATCATTCTATAAATAAAGTATTTTGGTACATTTGTACTCTAGGCTCCTTGTTTCTCCTTTCAATATAATGTTGTTGGAGCAATGAATTAAGCGCCCGGGTTATTATTAATTATCACACTTGTGTTTCCCTTTTCCCGGGTTTGGCTCATTATGGTTTCGTTTTTTTTGATAGTAGTAAATAGCAGTGTGGGCACCATATCCCTGTTAAAAAAGTTAATTAAAATAAAAAATAGTTATATACTCACCCTTCGTCGTCCAGCGAAGCTGTCCCGATGCGCGATCGGCTGCCGCCAGCTTCCGTTCCCAGAGATGCATTGGGAAATTACCTAGATGACTTGGCGGTCTCGCAATGCATCTCTGGGAATGGAAGCTGGCGGCAGCTGCGCGCACATCGGCGGACAACGGAAGGTGAGAATAGCAGGTTTTTTTGTTTTTTTATTGTTTTTAACATTAGATTTTTTTACTATTGATGCTGCATAGGCAGCATCAATAGTAAAAAGTTGGTCACACAGGGTTAATAGCAGCGTTAACGGAGTGCGTTACACCGCGGCATAACGCGGTCCGTTAACGCTGCCATTAACCCTGTGTGAGCGCTGACTGGAGAGGAGTATGGAGCCAGCACCGGGCACTGACTGGACAGGAGTAGGAAGGGACTAATTCTTGGCCAGGCTGTGCCCGTCGCCTGGCGGCCGCAACTAATCAGTGACGCGGGATTTCCGGGACAGACGGAAATGCTAATTTGTTGTGTCTTAGAAACCAAAGGGTTGTTTTGGTCTGGCTTAATATGGACTAATATATCCCTTTGAAAAGGAGGTTCTCCATCATCGTTTTGAAAAACAACTGCAACCTCACTTACACGTGGTTTGTTGTAAAGTCGAGGATTCTGTTTACGTTCTTGTTTAATGGCCATGACAATAGAAGGCATTTCAGTACCATTTTGTATAGCCCTCTGTTCCTCCTCAGCTTGAACGTCTTTTAGCATGCGATATGCGGCAGCAAATGGGCTTATTTTTTGTAAATGTACAGCAATTTGGTTCATCAGTTCAGCATCACACTTTTTGTTTTCTTTTAGGTTCATCCTTTGTTCTGTAGCCTCGTTTGTATCAATGATGTATAATTGTGCAAATTTTGGTGGTTGTCCTATTTCTGGGTGAAGTGTTCTAGAGCGGTGGTAGATCTGGCCATGAATTTTAAAACAATACGGTCCGAATCCAGGGGGCGGTGCAATGTTGGCCCCGAATGAAGCAAACGCATGAGAACTGTTGATGCTTCTGATATTTTCCATTAAATTTCTACTGTGTTGATGCATTCCTTTCATTAACTGCTCAAACAGATCTGAGTAGTGAGGTCTCGGTAGCATAACTTTTCCTTTTTGGCAGCATTGAGTAAACTGATTGTCAGATGGTTTTTCATCAATGAAATTCAGAGAGTCGCATTTAGAGCAAACTGCATTCATATTCCCACAGTAGTGTTCATGAATTGTACTTTCATTGTCTGTTACGTAATGTGCAAGTTGTTGAATATTGTCCTGGTTGTGCCTTAGTTGGTAGAGCATTCGTTTTTTATGAATTTGGCGATCATGTTGTTCCTGTTGTACAACAGTTTGTTGTGGTGTCTCCTGTTGGCGACGTTGTCTGTGAGATTCCACATCCTGGGCTTGTCTGGCGGCAGTTTGTTGTGGTGTCTCCTGTTGGCGACGTTGTCTGTGAGATTCCACATCCTGGGCTTGTCTGGCGGCAGTTTGTTGTGGTGTCTCCTGTTCCCGATGTTGTCGTTTTCTTGCTGCTGCTGCTGCTTTTCTGTCATCCTCATTGGCGTATTTTCGTTTACGACCCATTCTAAGATAGAAACACAGGGAGATGCCGCCCATACAGGGAGGCGCAGGCACACACCCAACACAATGGCGGCACTTGACAGCAGTGGAGGACAATGATGATTCCAGAATTCGCGGCAGACTGTGCCCGTCATTGATTGGTCGAGGCCGGCTGGCCTCGACCAATCTGAAGGCAGGATTTCCGAGACAGACAGACAATTAGACCCTTAGACAACACAATGGCGGCACTTGACAGCAGTGGAGGACAATGCCCGTCGCTGATTGGTCGAGGCCGGCTGGCCTCGACCAACCAGAGACTGTGCCCATCGCTGATTGGTCGAGGCCTGGCGGCCTCGACCAATCAGAGACGCGGGATTTCCAGGACAGACAGACAATTAAACCCTTAGACAATTATATATATAGATGGAATTACGGTAAATAAGTATTCATGTAATAGAAAATGTATTATTAATTATGTATTTCCATATTAGATAATAATAAGAATATTTCAATAATAGAAAATACAGACAATTTATTATCTGAATTCAGGCAATAAAGGTTGAGAAAGCCAAAATCTTCCAACCATCCATATATGTCAGTTTTAAATATTGTTAAAACTTCTTGCAAAATATAGGAAACTTAGTGCTGGGAAGTTGAGAAAACAGCAGCTCCTCAGTTATTTTAAGGAACAGGAGATGATTAAAAAGCACTCAGTGAGAGAGATGGAGAAGAGCTGGAGACTAAAAATGTTCACACGCCTGATTAGATAAACATTGAAAGTCGGGAAGATTCTACATCCATGGAAAATCTGAGCTGAGGGATGTCAATTAACACTATCATAGCTGGGCAGTTCTGAGAAAACGAAGGCGCAATGATAAAAATGATGCTATCTGAAAATTCAGTTACCTACAAAGTCTATTGGTTCAGTGGACAAAGAGAAGCAAAGTATTACAGTGTTTAGATACCATGGCCTTTTATTGAACAGTGATATATACATGTATATAAACATTATATAGTTTCTAGTATTGTGTAGAATAAGTAGTAGAAAATTATGTAGCGCAGTAACTTTGAGCTTCAGCACTAAAAAACAGGGTAAAGAGATAAAGGTGGAGAAAAAATAATGATAGATGAAAACTTACTTTATTTGGTCTCCATAAAAATGTAAACAGGGTATTGGTGAGTTTAACGCATTTCGCCTGCTTCATAATGTTACAATTAAGACCGTGGAGCAGTTGAAACGCGTTAAACTCACCACTACCCTGTGAGAGGGGGAATAGTAACTCCCAGGTGTCAGTTCTACACTACACTTTTTGAAGGGTTACATATTGATTTTTACCATTGAAGCTGAAGTTTTCAAGATTTCATGTCATTCAATAATTGGCTTTTCACAGCAGCTGTAATAGCATAGGTGAAATCAGTTAGCTGTATCACAAAAGTCTTCATGCTCGCCAGTCGTTTCCAGGAGAAATAACAGAGGAATCTGTCGACACAGATAGATGCTCCTGAATTGTTATCTCATAGACTCCTCTCAAATGAATGGCCTGAAGGCTCATTTAGAGGCGCTGATAGCGGACAAACAAGTGTTTAAATAATACGCTCGTTCACAATTATTAGCTGGTGTACACAGACCGGCCATCTCCTGATAAAGAGCATTGAGTTCATTGAGTGATCAGATCTTTAATGGCAGCAGAAAAATTCAACTTGGTTGAAAGCACATGGCAATGCCAATACGAGGTGTATGGGAACAATCAGTTTTAGTTAATCTGTCTACACAGCTCGTAAGGGCTCACTGATCGGTGCTGGTTAATGCTGACTAAATGGGCTTTGATCCTTGTTCAAACAACAGTGATTTTTATTACATGCAAAAATATCCAAATCACCCCTGTCACTTAGCCTTGCAATTTTATTAATATACAATTCCATAGAAGATAAAAATTGAAAAAAGAAAGAAAATGCCTCCAATGTGAGGAACGCTATTGGCTAAGGGTACTGTCACACAGTACCATTTTGATCGCTACGACGGCACGATCCGTGACGTCGCAGCGATCGTATGATTATCGCTCCAGCGTCGTAGACTGCGGTCACACGTTGCAATCACGGCGCTGGAGCGATGCCAAAGTCCCCGGTAACCAGGGTAAACATCGGGTAACTAAGCGCAGGGCCGCGCTTAGTAACCCGATGTTTACCGTGGTTACCAGCGTAAACGTAAAAAAAACAAACAGTACATACTTACATTCCGGTGTCTGTCCTCGGCGTTCTGCTTCTCTCCACTGTGTAAGCGCCATGGCCGGAAAGCGAGCACAGCGGTGACGTCAGACGTCACCGCTGTGCTCGCTTTCCGGCTGGCAGACGCTCACACAGTGGAGAGAAGCTGAGACGCTGGAGGACAGACACCGGAATGTAAGTATGCACTGTTTGTTTTTTTTACGTTTACGCTGGTAACCATCAGCGGCCCTGCGCTTAGTTACCCGATGTTTACCCTGGTTACAAGCGAACACATCGCTGGATCGCTGTCACACACAACGATCCAGCGATGTCAGCGGGTGATCAAGCGACGAAAGAAAGTTCCATACGATCTGCTACGACGTACGATTCTCAGCAGGATCCCTGATCGCTGCTGCGTGTCAGACACTGCGATATCGTAACGATATCGCTAGAACGTCACGAATCGTACCGTCGTAGCGATCAAAATGGTACTGTGTGACAGTACCCTAAGGACATCTTTAATCACACATAATGATTATGCATTATATACCTTATAATAGATAAGAGAAGAAAGAAGCGCAATGAAGGTGCACACACAGTCATGGTCTTAAATGTGAAAAAAATGCTTTATTGAGACCTTTGAGGCCATGTGCACACGTTCAGTATTTTTTGCGTTTTTTCCGCGTTTTTTTGCTATAAAAATGTGATAAAAACGTGAAAAAAACGCAAAAAAAACGCTTACATATGCCTCCCATTATTTTCAGTGTTTTCCGCATTTCTTGTGCAAATGTTGCATTTTTTTCCGCGAAAAAAATCGCATCACGGAAAAAAAAGCAACATGTTCATTAAATTTGCGGAATTGCGGGGATTCCGCACATCTAGGAATGCATTGATCTGCTTACTTTCCGCACGGGGCTATGCACACCATTCGGGAAGTAAGCAGATTATGTGCGGTTGGCACCCAGGGTGGAGGAGAGGAGACTCTCCTCCACGGACTGGGCACCGTATAATTGATAAAAAAAAAAGAATTAAAATAAAAAATAGTGATATACTCACCTTCGATGGCCCCCGGAGTCTTCCCGCCTCTCATCGGTGCATGCTGCCGCTTCCGTTCCTATAGATGGTGTGTGTGTAGGACCCGCAATGACGTCGCGGTCATATGACCGCGATGACGTCGCGGTCACGTTACCGCGACGTCATCAAAGGTCCTACACACACACACCATCTATAGGAACGGAAAGCCGCTGAGGAGATCGGCTGTCTGCAGGTGAGTATAACCATTTTTTTTATTATTTTTAAACATCCTATCTTTTACTATTGATGCTGCATAGGCTGCATCTATAGTAAAAAGTTGGTCACACTTGTCAAACCCAATGTATGACAAGTGTGAACAACCTGTCAATCAGTTTTCCAAGCGATGCTACAGATCGCTTGGAAAACTTTAGCATTCTGCAAGCTAATTACGCTTGCAAAATGCTAAAAAAAAAAACGCGAAAAAAAACAGGAAAAAAACGCAAAAAAAAAATGTGGATTTCTTGCAGAAAATTTCCGGTTTTCTTCAGGAAATTTCTGCAAGAAATCCTGACGTGTGCATGCAGCGCCCCAGAGTCCTGGTCGTTGCAGTACTGTGGCTCCGCCGCTAAGGGGGGCTATGGTACGTCTGATGGCACTGAAGGAGTTCATCTGACCAGGTATCACAGACACCAATACATTTCACAGTCGGGCCTCCAGGGGGAGCTAAGGGTGCTATTTATTAGGCCACTCCTCACCGTGTGGGTAAACTGGGGGTCAGGCAGGAAGTTAGTTCAGAAAGCTGACTGGGTTGGAACCAGGCAACACCTTGTGGCAGGGGGTGTTGTGGGGAAGATTCGGTAGGGTCCCTGTCAGGTTTGGGACCCTGACAGAGGCCTGGCAACAAGAAAGAACGTCACGGGACCGTGCCTGCTCAGCATAGCGGCGGTGCCCTAAGAAGGGATCAGAAGCGAGATATATTGTGCTGAGTGAGAAACGAGATCAAAGCAAGAAGGAGAATACCAGTAGGAGTCGTGCTGTAAGACCGAGGCAACATCCTACTGAGGCGCACAACCGGCGGCCGGAACGCCGAGGAAGTATTCATATATCTAGCTCCAAGCAATACTTCAAACCAACGGCAGGACAGTCAGTCACAGGCGGGCTGTCTCACCTAAATCACCTATGCAGACTTGGGGGGCAACCTGTGGAGAGGGGCGACTCTAGGGTCCCGGAAGAGCTCCGAGCCTACCCGTCATACGGGTGCGTCCCAACCATAACACCGGGAGGGACGGAGGATTAGCAGAACATCATCTAATCGAGTTGTTGTGAGGGAACACGAGAAACAGACACAACAGTTGTGGGGACTATCCCGTAAGCACAGCAGGGGAGGACCACAACACATAGCGCTAGCAGGTAGGCACAGATTTCCACCTGCAAGAAGAACTCTGGAGGTGCCATCGGACCGGCTGGACTTGCGCAGCCTGGTGAACCGTATTCCGGACTGAGGACCCAGAGACCTTCAGTAAAGAGGTAAAGAGACTGCAACCTGGTGTCCTCGTTATTTACCGCACCGCACCACCACCACTATCTACATCTATCACTGTACGCCCCTCAGCAGGGTCACGGACCGGGTCTAGCCACCGTGACAACCCCAGAGCAGAGACTCAGAGGCCCGGCACCGGGTACCCCTCGGCCCTGCGGCAGTGGGGGCGCTACATGCACATACCCTGAAAGTGCATTGTACCATAAAAACATTTAAAAAAGCATGTAAAACACACCCATATTCAATCAAAATCTCCGAAATATGGAGATATGAAAAATGGCAGGTCCCCCAGGGGAAAAATAATCCCTATAAATCTCCCAGTGAGTAACCCACAATATTCTCCAATAATGTTTGAAACATGCACATGCTGAACAATTGGCTAGCTGTATCCTTGCATACAGCTGCACCACTAAGATCTAATTCTACCGATAATTCTAATGAATCTGATGCTGTTTATTCCAATATACCAAATGATTAATTAATAACCTTCACAATCGCACTGTATATGGACACCAACGCAATCCTAATAAATATAAAGGACCATATGCACAATATAAATGATTTGCCCAAAATTAATAATAATCAGTACTGGGAAGTCCCTGGATTGCAACATGTGTCCATATTATCCCTGCGGTTGTGTGTATAAGAATCTCTAGTAAGGGTGTCCTCACCAAAAATAAATACTGCATGCAATGTCCATAGCACTTGATTAAATGAGCATGTATGTTATACTCACCAGGAGAAGTGGGGTCCGCCAGCTCCCTACGCGTATCGCTACTACCTGTAGCTTCGTCAGGGGAAGTGTTAGATTGAAGGTGTTGTTGGGTATTTATGCTGTAAGTGCACTTACTTAATTGGCTAATGATCGCCGGCACCTGTGTCCGGCAAGCATTAGCCTATGGAACAGTCCGTCTGGGTCAGGTTGTCTACGTCCAATCATATCCATGAAATAGCCAGCTCAGTGCCTATTGTTTACTTATCTGATATGTCGTTGCCGGGTGCACCTTACACCAATCACAAGCGGCTTCCGGTCAGGCGCTATCCCAATGGGTTCTTCTGCTATACACAGAAGAATATCCCCTGTGTGCTGTCTCCAGCTCGACATATTGGTGACCCTTTGCGCATGCGCCAAAACAACAGCGCTGATTCAACTGTGCACGCGCCCGCCCATCTGCAGGAGCGCATGCTCCATGTAAATTGGTATCCTAGATACCCGTAAACAATGCCCGCGGCTGGCCAACTTTGCATGCGCTATATATCTGATCACCAACCAGGCTTCGCTCTGCCAGATAGTCACCCTGGTGTGCATGCCCTTGGCCTGACAACTACTCTATGTGCGCGCTCGTGGCTCAATTTAGGCGCATGCGCTAAGCGAGTTTGTGTCCTAAATATACAAGCACTACAGGTACTATAGACGGGTAGCGCACATACTATGAAATAAATCCCAGATACCCAGCTGTTTAGGTTTAAACCACTAATGCGCATATCCAAAGTCATCTATAATAGATGGCTACTTAGTGTTTAAATATACTTCTATGTATGCGCTATGGTAATACTGCTGGCTCCATTAGAGGTGCGTATACGCTATGCTATGAAAGCTAGAGTACTGGGACCCTTAGCTGACCATCTATAGTGGTCTACTGACGCATGTGCTGTATGGTAAAGCATGCATCTATATCTGACTGATAGTGACGGGAAAGTTACACCTCATATCACCAGCAACATTTCTAATCAGCATCCATGTCCAAGGACAAAATTTAAAAGATCTCCTTTACGGACACACATAAGGGCACAGCCCATCACCAATTCGACACAAGGCCCACCAAGGCTATACAGACATCCCCTATTCCCAGGGTCTATATACAGCAGAGACCGCATCTGACAGAAAATTACGCAGAGAGAATTCAAAAAATAGTTGAAAAAAATAAAATAAAATAATAATAATATGAAAAAAATTGTCTAAATATTCTCACTATTATGAACAACCGACAACTTTTTACATATATTATACTGTACCGCCTTTTGAATATGCGCACGAGGTCCCTGGGTCTTAGACCAGGGAGGCCCCTGAGCTTTTGTATATGTTTTTCTGACATGAACAAGTTAATGGTCCTAGTATCTAACTTCCCTGTTCGTGGATCAATATATTATATGAGGACATTAGGTCCCCAATAGTGTTGAGCGATACCGTCCGATACTTGAAAGTATCGGTATCGGAAAGTATAGGCCGATACCGGCAAAGTATCGGATCTAATCCGATACCGATACCCGATACCAATACAAGTCAACGGGACTCAAGTATCGGACGGTATCCCTGATGGTTCCCAGGGTCTGAAGGGGAGGAAACTCTCCTTCAGGCCCTGGGAACCATATTAATGTGTAAAATAAAGAATTAAAATAAAAAATATTGCTATACTCACCTCTCCGACGCAGCCTGGACCTCACCGAGGGAACCGGCAGCGTTCTTTGCTTAAAATGCGCGCTTTTCCTTCCTTCTGTGACGTCACGGCTTGTGATTGGTCACGTGCCGCCCATGTGACCGCGACGCGACCAATCACAGCAAGCCGTGACGTAATTTCAGGTCCTGAATGCCTATTTAAGCAAAGAACGCTGCCGGTTCCCTCGGTGAGGTCCAGGCTGCGTCGGAGAGGTGAGTATAGCAATATTTTTTATTTTAATTCTTTATTTTACACATTAATGTTGTTTCGATACCGATACCCGATACCACAAAAGTATCGGATCTCGGTATCGGAATTCCGATACCCGCAAGTATCGGCTGATACCCGATACTTGCGGTATTGGAATGCTCAACACTAGTCCCCAACCATAAATATTAAGGCATCAAGAAACCTGTATATAGAAGGTCCTCATTGAGGCCTCCTGGTGAGACCGAGCCCAACTGATATATCCAGCGGGCTTCCAATCTAAGGAGTTCTCCCTGGCGGTCCATTTTCCAAAGATTGTTCGGGACCCTTTGTAGCCCCGACACCCGTATATCGCGAATATTACTAGAATGGACCTGTAAAAAGTGCATCGCTACTGTAGAAATATTTTTTCCTTGAGACATATCCTGCCTGGCATAGTTGATATTTGAAATATGCTGCTGGGTACGTTTTCGTAGTTCCTGCGTGGTCTGCCCGACATATATTTTGGGACAAGAGCACACGATCACGTACACCAAATTTGATGTTTTACAATTCATATAGTCCCTAAAAGTATGTACAGATGCATCTCCCGGGTTAGTAAAAGTAGAGCCCCTACTCACCAATGGGCAAATGTTGCATTCCCCACATGGGTACATGCCCCTCAAGATGTGACCTCTACCCAATCTCGTTGTTGGCCTGACAAAATGGCTCTTAGACAAAGAGTCCCTTAAGTTGGGTGCTCGTCTCGCTGTGAGTAGAGGATGCAATGGTAGAAGATCTGCCACTTTTGGATCAGTCTTTAAAATGTCCCAGTGTTGTTTAAATAACTCCGAGACACTATTCCAGTGATTATGAAATGTCGTAATAAATCTAAGGCTATTGTCTGGCTGTTTCTTAGTTGATTGTAGCAAACTTGTCCTCGGAGTAGATCTGGTACGCTGTAGAGCCTGCGTGATGATTGATCTAGGGTATCCCTTTGCCTGTAAGCGTGTTAAGAGAGACTTGGCCTGTGAATCGAAATCACTTTGTAGAGTGCAATTTCGTCGAATTCTATAGAATTGTCCGGTCGGTAGATTCCTCTTCAAGTGATGATGGTGAAAGCTCTTAAAATCCAGTAGTCCATTCGCTGCTGTGCTCTTACGAAAAAGATCCGTGTAGATGGTATCACCCTGGCGAATAAGCCTCAAGTCCAAGAAATCTACTGTAGATAAGGACATTTGGAATGTTAGGTGGATATTAAATACGTTGTTATTCAACACCTGTAGAAATTCCTCACAATCCCCCCTCGAGCCAACCCAAATGAAAAAAATATCATATATGAATCGAAACCATTGCAAAACATTCTCTCTAAAGGCCCGCGATGGGTATACGCTGGTCTCCTCCCACCAACCCATGAATAGGTTGGCAAACGAAGGAGCACAGCGGGCACCCATCGCGGTGCCTGATGTCTGTTTATAAAATGACAAATCAAATGCAAAATAATTGTGTGTTAATACAAATTTGAGCAGGCTCAAGAGGAAGGCACCGTGAGGAATATCCACAGAGTGCTCCCGTCTTAAAAAGTACTCTACCGCTTTTAGACCGTCATCGTGTGCAATGTTGGTACACAATGCGGTCACATCTGCTGTCACCAGCCAGGCCTGTTCGGGTAATTTTATATCCCCCAATTTTTCTATAAGTTGTGTAGAATCTCTTATGTAAGAAGGAAGCTCCTGTACTATTGGTTGTAGATAAAAGTCTAAATAGACACAAGCTCTTTCCCCCAAGCCCCCTATGCCCGAAACTATAGGTGTTGTGAATTCCATTCTGGAGCTCCCTCCTGTGGTTGCTAATGGTATTTTTGTGAATTCTGCCCTTGGGCTCCCTCTGGTGGTTTCGAGTGGAACTGCTGCTCCTTTAGGTGGCTGTAGCAGCTGCCTTCACTAATCGCCTTGCCTGGGTTTGTTATTTAAACCTGCTCTGGGCTTTAGTTCATGCCAGCTGGCAATGTTCTTGGTTGGATTTGGTTCTCTCTTTGGATTTCTCATATGGCCTGTCCTTGTCAGCAAAAGATAAGTTTTTGCTAGTCCTTGTTTGTCCATTTGTTTTGGACTTTATTGCTCTGCAAATATGTCTCTTTTTGTCCAGCTTGTCACTATGTCATATTCAGGCTAGCTGGAAGCTCTGGGAAAGCAGATTTGCCCCTCCACACTGTGAGTCGGTGTGGAGTTCATTTTTGTAAACTCTGCGTGGATTTTGTAGTTTTTAATACTGACCGCACAGTATCCTTTTCTCTCTGTCTATCAAGTTTAGTATTGGCCTCCTTTGCTGAAACCTGATTTCATTTCTGTGTACGTCATTTCCCTCTCCACTCACAGTCAATATTTGTGGGGGGCTATCTTTCCTTTTGGGGTTTTCTCTGAGGCAAGATAGCTTTCTATTTCCTTCTTTAGGGGTAGATAGTTCTTAGGCTGTGAAGAGGTGTCTAGGGAGAGTCAGGAACATCCCACGGCTATTACTAGTGTTGTTGTTAGGATTAGGGACTGCGGTCAGTAGAGATACCACCTTCTCAGAGCTCGTCCCATGTTGCGTTTTAGCCACCAGGTCATATCAGTGCGGCCTCTTAACCACCAGGTCATAACAGTACAGCTGGCCCACAATGTGTTAAATGCATCTCAGAAGAGGGAAAAGAAAGTTCTGAGTCATTTTTTTTTCCTTTGTAGCTTGTTTTGTCTTTTTTTCCCCCTTAATCTCTGGATGGTTCAGGATTTTGCTGCTGATATGGAGGTTCAGGGTCTGTCCTTGCGCGTGGATCAACTCGCTGCAAGGGTACAGAGTATCCAAGATTATGTTGTCCAGACTCCGGTATTGGAGCCTAGAATTCCTATTCGTGATTTATTTTCTGGGGATAGATCGAAATTTTTGAACTTTAAAAATAATTGCAGATTGTTTTTTGCTCTGAGACCCCGTTCCTCTGGTGACCCTATTCAGCAGGTGAAGATTGTTATTTCCTTGCTGCGTGGCGACCCGCAGGACTGGGCATTCTCCCTTGAGCCAGGAAATCCTGCATTGCTCAATATTGACGCATTTTTTCAAGCGCTCGGATTGCTGTATGACGAGCCTAATTCTGTGGATCTGGCAGAAAAAACTTTGCTGGCTCTGTGTCAGGGTCAGGAAGCAGCAGAAGTATACTGCCAGAAATTTAGAAAGTGGTCTGTGCTCACAAAATGGAATGAGTATGCCCTGGCAGCGATTTTCAGAAAGGGTCTTTCTGAAGCCCTTAAAGATGTTATGGTGGGGTTTCCCATGCCTGCTGGTATGAATGAGTCAATGTCTTTGGCCATTCAGATTGATCGGCGCCTGCGTGAGCGCAAGGTGGTGCACCATATGGCAGTGTCCTTTGAGCAGAGTCCTGAGCCTATGCAATGTGATAGGATTTTGACTAGAGCAGAAAGGCAGAAATTCAGACGTCAGAATGGCCTGTGTTTTTACTGTGGTGATTCTGCTCATGCTATTTCTGATTGCCCTAAGCGTACTAAGAGGGTCCCTAGGTCTGTTACCATTAGTACTGTACAGCCTAAATTTCTCTTGTCTGTTACCCTGATTTGCTCATTGTCGTCCTTTTCTGTTATGGCATTTGTGGATTCTGGCGCTGCCCTGAACTTAATGGACTTAGAATTTGCCAAGCGCTGTGGTTTTTCCTTGGAGCCTTTGCAGAGTCCTATTCCCTTAAGGGGGATTGATGCTACGCCATTGGCCAAGAATAAACCTCAGTACTGGACACAGTTAACCATGTACATGGCTCCAGCACATCAGGAAAATATTCGCTTTTTGGTGTTGCATAATTTGCATGATGTGGTTGTGCTGGGTTTTCCATGGTTACAGGTACATAATCCAGTGCTGGATTGGCGATCTATGTCTGTAACTGGTTGGGGTTGTCAGGGGATACATAGTGATATTCCTTTGATGTCAATTTCCTCGTCCCCTTCTTCTGAAGTTCCTGAGTTTTTGTCGGATTTCCAGGATATATTTGATGAGCCCAAGTCCAGTTCCCTGCCTCCACATAGGGACTGCGATTGTGCCATTAATTTGATTCCTGGTAATAAGTTCCCTAAGGGCCGACTTTTCAATCTGTCTGTGCCAGAGCATGCCGCTATGCGGAGTTATGTAAAGGAATCCTTGGAGAAGGGGCATATTCGCCCGTCTTCGTCACCGCTGGGATTGTTTTTTGTTGCCAAGAAGGATGGCTCCTTGAGACCCTGTATAGATTATCGCCTTCTCAATAAGATCACGGTCAAATTCCAGTACCCTTTACCTTTACTTTCTGATTTGTTTGCTCGGATTAAGGGTGCCAGTTGGTTTACTAAAATCGACCTTCGAGGGGCGTATAATCTCGTGCGTATTAAACAAGGTGATGAATGGAAAACAGCATTTAATACGCCCGAAGGCCACTTTGAATATCTTGTGATGCCATTCGGGCTCTCTAATGCTCCATCGGTATTTCAGTCCTTTATGCATGATATCTTCCGGAATTATCTGGATAAATT
Organism: Ranitomeya variabilis; assembly: GCF_051348905.1. NCBI lineage: Eukaryota > Metazoa > Chordata > Amphibia > Anura > Dendrobatidae > Ranitomeya > Ranitomeya variabilis. The sequence continues at coordinate 110,817,102 of NC_135234.1, forward strand.
CATGATTGTGTATTTGGATGATATTTTGGTGTTTTCCGATGATTGGGAGTCTCATGTGAAGCAGGTTAGGATGGTATTTCAGGTCCTTCGTGCTAATGCGTTGTTTGTGAAGGGGTCTAAGTGCCTCTTTGGAGTTCAGAAGGTTTCTTTTTTGGGTTTCATTTTTTCTCCCTCAGCTATTGAAATGGACCCTGTTAAGGTCCAGGCCATTCATGATTGGACTCAACCCACATCTGTAAAGAGCCTTCAGAAATTTTTGGGCTTTGCTAATTTTTATCGCCGCTTTATTGCTAATTTTTCTAGTGTGGTGAAGCCTCTGACCGATTTGACGAGGAAGGGCGCTGATGTGATGAATTGGTCCTCTGCGGCTGTTGAGCCCTTTCAGGAGCTTAAACGTCGTTTTACTTCTGCCATGTGTTGCGTCAGCCAGATGTTTCTCTCCCTTTTCAGGTTGAGGTTGATGCTTCTGAGATTGGGGCAGGGGCCGTTTTGTCTCAGAGAAATTCTGATGGCTCTTTGATGAAACCATGTGCTTTCTTCTCCAGAAAGTTTTCGCCTGCTGAGCGTAATTATGATGTCGGCAATCGGGAGTTGTTGGCTATGAAGTGGGCATTTGAGGAGTGGCGACATTGGCTTGAGGGAGCCAAGCATCACGTGGTGGTCTTGACTGATCATAAGAATCTGATTTACCTCGAGTCTGCTAAGCGGTTGAATCCTAGACAAGCTCGGTGGTCTCTGTTTTTCTCCCGTTTTGATTTTGTGGTCTCGTATATTCCATCCTCAGACAAATGGCCAAACGGAGCGAACCAATCAGACCTTGGAAACCTATTTGAGATGCTTCGTGTCTGCTGATCAGGATGATTGGGTGACCTTTTTGCCGTTGGCCGAGTTTGCCCTTAATAATCGGGCTAGTTTGGCTACCTGGGTTTCGCCTTTCTTTTGTAACTTTGGTTTTCATCCTCGTTTTTCTTCGGGGCAGCTTGAGCCTTCTGACTGTCCTGGTGTGGATTCTGTGGTGGACAGGTTGCAGCAAATTTGGACTCATGTGGTGGACAATTTGACGTTGTCTCAGGAAAAGGCTCAACGTTTTGCTAACCGTCGTCGGTGTGTTGGTCCCCGGCTTCGTGTTGGGGATTTGGTCTGGTTGTCCTCTCGTCATGTTCCTATGAAGGTTTCTTCCCCTAAGTTCAAGCCTCGCTTTATTGGGCCTTATAAGATTTCTGAAATTATCAATCCGGTGTCTTTTTGTTTGGCCCTTCCAGCTTCTTTTTCCATTCATAATGTGTTCCATAGATCCTTGTTGTGGAGATATGTGGTACCTATGGTTCCTTCCGTTGATCCTCCTGCTCCGGTGTTGGTTGAGGGGGAATTGGAATATGTGGTGGAGAAGATTTTGGATTCTCGTTTTTCGAGGTGGAAGCTTCAGTATCTGGTCAAGTGGAAGGGTTATGGCCAGGAGGATAATTCTTGGGTTGGTGCCTCCGATGTTCATGCTGCCGATTTGGTTCGTGCTTTCCATTTGGCTCGTCCTGATCGGCCTGGGAGCTCTGGTGAGGGTTCGGTGACCCCTCCTCAAGGGGGGGGTACTGTTGTGAATTCCGTTCTGGAGCTCCCTCCTGTGGTTGCTAATGGTATTTTTGTGAATTCTGCCCTTGGACTCCCTCTGGTGGTTTTGAGTGGAACTGCTGCTCCTTTAGGTGGCTGTAGCAGCTGCCTTCACTAATCGCCTTGCCTGGGTTTGTTATTTAAACCTGCTCTGGGCTTTAGTTCATGCCAGCTGGCAATGTTCTTGGTTGGATTTGGTTCTCTCTTTGGATTTCTCATATGGCCTGTCCTTGTCAGCAAAAGATAAGTTTTTGCTAGTCCTTGTTTGTCCATTTGTTTTGGACTTTATTGCTCTGCAAATATGTCTCTTTTTGTCCAGCTTGTCACTATGTCATATTCAGGCTAGCTGGAAGCTCTGGAAAAGCAGATTTGCCCCTCCACACCGTGAGTCGGTGTGGAGTTCATTTTTGTAAACTCTGCGTGGATTTTGTAGTTTTTAATACTGACCGCACAGTATCCTTTTCTCTCTGTCTATCAAGTTTAGTATTGGCCTCCTTTGCTGAAACCTGATTTCATTTCTGTGTACGTCATTTCCCTCTCCACTCACAGTCAATATTTGTGGGGGGCTATCTTTCCTTTTGGGGTTTTCTCTGAGGCAAGATAGCTTTCCATTTCCTTCTTTAGGGGTAGTTAGTTCTTAGGCTGTGAAGAGGTGTCTAGGGAGAGTCAGGAACATCCCACGGCTATTACTAGTGTTGTGGTTAGGATTAGGGACTGCGGTCAGTAGAAATACCACCTTCTCAGAGCTCGTCCCATGTTGCGTTTTAGCCACCAGGTCATATCAGTGCGGCCTCTTAACCACCAGGTCATAACATATAGGTCTTCCAGGGGGGCAGTTCAGGTCCTTGTGTACTTTTGGTGCAAGATAGAATGTGGGGACCACTGGTTTCTTAGAAACTGTGCATGCGCTCCTGCAGATGGGCGGGCGCGTGCGCAGTTGAATCAGCGCTGTTGTTTTGGCGCATGCGCAAAGGGTCACCAATATGTCGAGCTGGAGACAGCACACAGGGGGATATTCTTCTGTGTATAGCAGAAGAACCCATTGGGATAGCGCCTGACCGGAAGCCGCTTGTGATTGGTGTAACGTGCACCCGGCAACGACATATCAGATAAGTAAACAATAGGCACTGAGCTGGCTATTTCATGGATATGATTGGACGTAGACAACCTGACCCAGACGGACTGTTCCATAGGCTAATGCTTGCCGGACACAGGTGCCGGCGATCATTAGCCAATTAAGTAAGTGCACTTACAGCATAAATACCCAACAACACCTTCAATCTAACACTTCCCCTGACGAAGCTACAGGTAGTAGCGATACGCGTAGGGAGCTGGCGGACCCCACTTCTCCTGGTGAGTATAACATACATGCTCATTTAATCAAGTGCTATGGACATTGCATGCAGTATTTATTTTTGGTGGGGACACCCTTACTAGAGATTCTTATACACACAACCGCAGGGATAATATGGACACATGTTGCAATCCAGGGACTTCCCAGTACTGATTATTATTAATATGGGGCAAATCATGTATATTGTGCATATGGTCCTTTATATTTATTAGGATTGCGTTGGTGTCCATATACAGTGCGATTGTGAAGGTTATTAATTAATCATTTGGTATATTGGAATAAACAGCATCAGATTCATTAGAATTATTGGTAGAATTAGATCTTAGTGGTGCAGCTGTATGCAAGGATATAGCTAGCCAATTGTTCAGCATGTGCATGTTTCAAACATTATTGCAGAAAATTGTGGGTTACTCACTGGGAGATTTATAGGGATTATTTTTCCCCTGGGGGACCTGCCATTTTTCATATCTCCATTTTTCGGAGATTTTGATTGAATATGGGTGTGTTTTACATGCTTTTTTAATTTTTTTTATGGTACAATGCACTTTAAAAGGTCTCAATAAAGCATTTTTTTCACATTTAAGACCATGACTGTGTGGGCACCTTCATTGCGCTTCTTTCTTCTCTTATCTATTATATGGTGTCTCTGGTGTATTGGTAGCACCCGGTGTGTACTTTAAATGTTATTATGGTGGTGCCCGCTCGACTTTCTAATTTCACTATGCATTATACTGTATACCTATTACAATCTATTTATAAAAACATATATAAATTATGCCGTACAAACAAGGTGCTATGCAGAAAAATGTGTCTTGTGCTAATACTGAAAAAAGGAGACTGTCTATACACTTCTACTGTGGCTCACCACCTAAAGTGCTGAACTTCCTGCTATATTATGCCAGACTCTTACGGCAACCCACCTAAGTGGCCATGTGACCAATATAAGTGCCAAAAATCATTTTAAACATAGATAATAAGGACTTACTATGTGTGTGATGTCCGAGCAGTGTTTCTCCACCCCGACGCGCGTTTCGTCCACACTTCTTCAGGGGGCGTGTTGGGGAGGAGGGACACCGGACCTTATAAATCTCTCTCTATCCAATCAGCTGTTCTAAGTCCCTCACATGTATCGTCACCATTACCAATGAGTGCAATGCGGTGCACTGCTAACCTCTACCGCAATACCGGAAGTGATCCGTCATCTCCGGTCCATGGAACGCAAGCACCCAGGCGTCATGGTAACAGATGCAATGCATGCCAGCTGTTCCAATATTGCCGGAGACCTGACGAATCAGAAAGCAGCCAGAGAAAAACAGCACACACCACTCAAGGTTGGTCTGACAATGAAATCAAACTTTTATATAATATATATTTATATTATATACAGTATAATAATTTTTATAAAATAACTTGCAACGATGATTGACAGTTCTTCATAAATATCCAAATATTCATGTAAGAAATCTGACATAGACGATCCATTCTATTATAAGGAACAGCATAATAATATTGATCAAATCATGATGAGAATCATAGTACGATTCCACTGGGACACTAAATTAATACAGAAGAAAAAACTTATTAAAAACGTGTTTAAAATATACTTAAAATCTAGGCCCTATGGATAACCCTAATCCCCTAAAAACTATATGCCCATTACAAAAAAGCGCTGAAACCAAAATTTTCATTAAGCCCATGAGGGGCTATACTCCCCAGCCTAAATATCCACTTGCTTTCTAATTTAGCCAAATTTTTGGCCACATTTCCTCCCCTAGAACCCATGTGAATAACATCAATGCCTTTTATTCTCAACAAACTCGAGTCACTCTTATGATGTTCAAAAAAATGTCTCGGAATAGTTTTTAAAGTGGAAGGATCTTCCACAGTCTGACTTTTTTCTATATCACGCACATGTTCCCTTGTGCGGATCCTGAGTTCTCGAGTTGTAATCCCTATATATATTTTACCATTTTACCACAAGGGCATTCTGCACAGTAAATTACCCCCCTTTGGCGAACAAGTGATGTAATGTCTGATTGAATATGTTCGATTACCTGATGCATTAGTAAAGGTTTGACTCTTAGTCATGTTCCCACACCCCTTGCAATGACCACAGGGATAAAAAACCTTTTAAATCAAGCCAGGTTCATAATGGCTATGTACTAGAATGTCTTTTACATTTTTTGACCTTCTTGCTGTTATCAGCGGAGAGGGCGGTAAACACTTTTTCAAAATGGGTTCGGTTAGGAGGATTTGCCAATGTTTCTGTATAATTTGACAAAATTGTGGCCATTGATTGCTATACGTAGCAATGACACGCAATTGATTATTCGAATCTTTATTGTAATAAACTTGTTATTTCTTGTTACATTTTTAGCTCTTTGATACCCTTTCTGGATTATGTTTCTACTATATCCTCTGCTTTTAAATCTTCTACTTAGATCACGGGCTTGTTTTTCAAAAACTTGTTCATCCGAACAAATTCGCTTAACCCAGAGGAACTGTCCAGTTGGTATACCCCTAATAACAGAGGAAGGATGGGATGATGTGGCATGAAGTAATGTGTTGGTTGAAGTTGGTTTTCTGAACACCCTGTTGTCACATTGCCACTCAATATAGTATTAATTTTTAGATCCAAAAAATCTAAACTTCTACCAGCTGTATATGTCAATTTAATATTCAAATTATTGTTGTTCAATTTGGACATAAGTAATTCCAATCCCTGTCTCAAGCCTTCCCAGATGAATCACACATCATCAATATATCGCATCCAATGATGTGCGTTCTCTATGCCCGAGACAGGATTGCTGATAAAGATTTCTCTTTCCCATTCTCCAAGAAATAAGTTGGCGTACGAAGGTGTACAGGAGGCACCCATCGCCGTACCCTGTTTCTGAACAAAAATCCGTTTATTGAAAATAAAGCTATTATGGGTAAGAATGAATTCCAAAAGAACCAATAATAGGTCTATTAGTTCTGGTTCAAGATTGGTAGTTTTAAGAAACCATGAGGTAGCCGCTAATCCATCCTTATGTCTTATAGATGTATACAAGGCCTCTGCATCTTCAGTAACCATCAGCATATTTTCAGACAAATTCATATTATCAAGTCTTTTTAGGGCAGCTGTGGTATCCTTAATACATGAAGGAAGGCTCATTACCAATGGTTTTAAAAAATGATCAAGAGTATCACAAATAATCTCACACAAACCCTCATTGCCTGCTACAATGGGCCTGCCTGGAGTATTCACCGGGTCCTTGTGGATTTTGGGAATCAAATAAAATGTGGGGAGTTTAGGTACTAATTTTTCTACAGTTTCCAATAATTTCTTGGGAATTATTCTCTTTGATACAGCATCTTCCAAGATTAGGATGAGTTCATTTTGATATGTCGGCAAGGAGTTAGATGGCCATCTGTGTTAGGAATCGAGTTCCCGCTGCTGCACAGGGGGAATCTCGATCCGTGTCTGCTGCAGTCTCCCATTCTGCATCGGCCACAGTGGAGCCTGCTCAGCGGAGACGTCGGTCCCAGCGTCTCACTGAGTCTGATATTGTTCAAAGGGTTACTGCTGCCTCTCCAGGCTCTGCTATTGTACCCTGCACTGATCTGCGGCGAGCAGGCTTTTCTGAGACTAAGTCCTGCTTTGCACACACTGAGCATGCCCAGGGTAAGATCTCTCAGTGGAGATCAAGGGTCACATGCTCAGGTACTGCAGAAACTTCCATTGGTCCTCCAGGAAGGTCCTGTACCTCATCAAGTTCTGTGGCAGCCTTCCATTGGTCCTTCTTGGAAGGTCCTGTAGGTGCTGCAGCTATATAAGGTTCTCATGACCGCACGGACATGCGCTAGTGTCAAATATGTACGAGCTCAGCGCCAGTGTGGTCATGTGTGTGGTCAGGGACCCAGCTGAAATAAGCCCCTAGAATGCTGGCACCATCGGCGAGGAGTTTATGTGTGAATTCAGGGCTGGCTAATAGCCGATAGAATTCCAGCTCCACCGGAGAGGAGCTGCGTGTTGGTTGGACTGCATGACCACTGTCGGCTCTACACAGTAGCTGTGTCCCCTGTGAGCTAAACAGGGCACAGCGTTCTCTTTACTACGGGCTCTGTGAAGTAACAGAGTTCGTTTATTCTATTTTGCTTCGCTGCCTTACTTAGCAGCAGGTTCTTTCCTGCACGGTGGATCCCGGGTTGCGAACGCACCTATCCCATCTAATAAATATATTTGGTGCGTTCCGCCAACCCTAACAGTACACTAGCGCCAGGATCTGGCTAAGTAATGGCGGATGAACAGCGATTGCAGGGGTACATCCAGCTGCTGGAGGGCCGGTTGGCATCTCTTGAGCGTGCAACCTCGGCGGTGGATGTTACCGCAATAGCTGTTCAGTCTGCTAGCGTGGCTGCAGCAGCTTTACCCACTGCCACCTCTGTTCTGACTTTATCTCACCTCCCATTGCCTGAGAGATACTCTGGGGACAGTAAGTCCTGTAGGGGTTTCGTGAGACAGTGTGGTATACACCTCGAGCTCCTGGCTGCACGTTTTCTCACAGAGCGGGCAAAGGTGGGATTCATAATCTCTCTCCTGTCGGACAGAGCGTTGGAGTGGGCTACGCCGCTGTGGGAGCGCAACGATCATGTGGTGCGGAGTGTTCCTCGGTTTCTGGACACTCTGAAACAGGTCTTTGTAGGACCTCAAGTCACCCATGATACAGCACTCCAACTGCTGGCTTTGACTCAGGGTTCAACCATGGTCAGCCATTTTGCCGTTCGCTTCCGGACATTAGCGTCTGAGTTGGAATGGCCAGATAAAACCCTCATTCCCGTATTTTGGAGGGGGCTGGCTGACCATGTGAAGGACGCTTTGGCCACTAGGGAGATTCCCGCCACACTGGAGGAGCTCATAGCTGTATCAACTCACATAGACCTTCGTTTTCACGAGCGAAGGTTGGAGCGAGCCCAGTGTAGGCAGAGGTTTCGGCTGGCTCCCACCTTTGCCAGACCTTTGGAATCTCCAGTCCAGGCGTCCGAGTCACATGAGGCCATAGAGGTGACACGAGCGGGATCCAAGTCCCAGTCCGCTCGTGCACTTAAGGTCTGTCATGTTTGCCGGCAGTCAGGACATCTTGCTTCCAAGTGTCCTCAGCGGTCGGGGAAACGTCAGTGTCTAGTGGCAGTTGGAGGAGGTACACTAGACACGGCGGCGTTTGCCTCTAAGTTGTCCTTCAAGGGGACAATTACCATAGGACCATCCACTCTTATGGTAGAGCTATGGTGGACTCTGGGGCGGAGGGTAATTTTATGTCATTCGCTTTTGCCCAGCGTCACGCAATACCCCTGGTGATGCTCACCAAACCAGTAACCGTTCGAGTGGTAAATGGGTCGACACTACCCTCACAGATTACCCACCAAACCATTCCTTTCACTCTTTCTGTGACTCCATCACATCAGGTGATTATCTCCCTATTAGTTATTCCTGAGGGAATTGATGAGGTCCTGTTGGGGATACCATGGCTACGCAATCATTCTCTTCATATAGAGTGGTCCTCAGGGAGAATATTGGGATGGAGTAAATCCTTTGAGGGTAGATGTCAGAGGGAGTACATTCAGGTTGCTACAACAGAGGTACCCGCAGATCTTTCCTCTCTCCCCAAGCACTATTGGTCCTATGCGGACGTGTTCTCCAAAAGGGCTGCGGAGACCCTTCCGCCTCACCGCCCCTATGACTGTCCTATTGACCTCTTGCCTGGTGCTGAGCCTCCCCGGAGATGGAGGCAATGTCTCAGTACATCCAAGAGAATCTGGCAAGAGGATTCATTAGGAAGTCAGTGTCACCTGCAGGGGCTGGGTTCTTCTTCGTACAGAAGAAGAGTAGAGACTTACGTCCATGCATAGACTACAGGGGTCTTAACGCCATCACCGTTAAGAACAAGTACCCATTACCCCTGATACCTGAGCTTTTTGATAGGCTACGGGGAGCAAGGGTATTTACAAAATTAGATCTGCGGGGTGCTTACAACCTGATTCGCATCCGTGAGGGGGACAAATGGAAGACGGCTTTTTTTTGTTTCAATATGTTTATTTAAAGTTTTCATAGCAATATATAACAAAAACGACCTTCCATGTAAAAAAGATATAGTTATTTGTAGAGCATCGTGACAAAAATGTAAAAGTAACCATATCAATAAAGGTCGATCATATAAACCAAACTAGAAAGACAAGACAGGACAGACTAGGGATAGGAACAACAAGGGGGGTAACATCACTTCGTTTTACCAATTATGGGGGAAATCCAACATGTCATGTCATCTGATGTTGATTAGGTGAGTGCTGGTTTGTCGCAATATACTAATAATGTTAATAAGCTTTTACAGATATAAGATGTAAGAAATTCATGGAGACAGTAGGAGGGTTCGAGTCAGGGGGGTGCTAGAGTCGAGATCGAGCCAAGGGCTCCAGATTCGAAAAAAGGCATCCATGTCATCACATCTAGTTGCTTGGATTCTCTCGCACATTAAAATTTCATTCATTCTGTCTCTCACCATTGAAATGGACAGTGTCTGAGTTCTCCATTTAGAAGCTATATGAATTTTAGCTGCCATGCACAATGTATTCGCTAATCTCCAAAGACTCTTCGAGAATCCATGTGGCATCTTTCCCAATAGGAATACTGTGGGGTCCATTATAATTGGTTTACCAAATAATTGGATAATAATTGAATTAACTTCTTGCCATAATTTCTCAACGATCGGACATTTCCACCAAATGTGGAGCATATCCCCAGGGATATTACAACCCCTAAAGCAATCTTTAGAGATGTGCGGACAAATGGCATGCAATTTGGTTGGTACATAATATGCCCTATGTAACACCTTAAGTGATGTTTCAGTCAGAGATGTTTGATGACTACCTCTAGACAGGGTTTCACTGCATTTATGCCACGTCTCCAGGGGCAGGACGAGCTCCAAGTCATTCTCCCATTGCAGCATATAATTTAGTTTCTCTGATGTATGAGCGGCATTCATCGTGGAATATATTAGTGAGATTATCCCATTACCCATAGGGTTTCCAGAATACCTTTGTTCAAAACCAGTGAGCCGAAAAGGGGTCCCACGTGACAGATGCTGACTGGCAAAATGAAAAACTTGATTGATACGCATAGCCTCTCCAGTTGGGGGACTATGACATTGTATAAATTCATGCTTAGTAAGTAAAATATTGAAAGGGGAGCAAAGGTGTTTTAGCATGGTAATCCCCTTCCCGATCCACCAGGAGAACAATGCAGGCTCTAACCCCGGCTGAAACATAGGATTACGAAACAATGATGTAAGGGGTGAAAATTTAGATTGAAGATTGTGCTTGAATCTCTCCTTTCTCCATATGATCAGAGAGAGAGCGGAAAAGGGAGCTATGACCTGGATGTCCGGCGGGAGTCTCACCGTGGACCACAAGAGGCCACAAAGTGAATAAGGCTGCAGGAAGTAAGATTCTAATTGCACCCACCTAGGAGTATTACTGTTAGGGGATAGTTTGGACAATTGAGCTATTTGGGCTGCTTTGAAATATGTCAAGAGACTAGGCATTGACATGCCTCCATACTTTCTGTGTAAACACATTATGTTTTGTTTGACACGGGGTCTCTTTCCATTCCATATAAATTTGGAAATAATTGACTGAATCTCTCGGAGACACTTCAAAGGGACCGCGATAGGGAGAGATCTAAATAAGTATAGGAATCTCGGCAAAGTAACCATCTTTATAGTGTGTAACCGGTAAACGAGACCATTTTGCTATGTCAGTCCTAAATTGTGCAATTAAAGGGGAATAGTTCCACTTGAAAAGGGAAGATTTATGAGTCGTAAGGTTAATTCCTAAGTAGGATAGGGAATGTTCCTTTCTCGTAAAGCCGAATTGTGAAATTAAATTATCTTGATCAGCCTTAGGAGTGTTGATGAATAGGGCCTCTGACTTATCAACATTTATCCTGAGACCTGATATTTTTTCAAATGTACGCAGAAGCGAAAATAGATTGGGTAGAGTAGAGTAGGGGTTGGACAATGTGAGTAGAAGATCATCTGCAAAAAGGCTCAGTTTGTATTTTTCACCCATGCCTGAGGGTCCTAATATGTTTGGATTTTCTCTTATGGCTGCGGCCAACGGCTCCATTGCTAAAGCAAATAATGCTGGGGACAAGGGACACCCCTGACGAGTACCTCTTTGTATATTTATAGATAACGGTTTAGTGGAAGGGAGTTTGAGGTATGCTGATGGATTGTCATATATTAGTTGAAGACAGGAAATCAGCTTTTGAGGGAAATTAAATTTATCTAACACTGAGAAAAGATAAGGCCAAAGAACTGTATCAAAAGCCTTTTCTATATCTAGAGCCAGTACCATCAAAGGCTTCTGTGTACGGTTCGCTGAGTGGATAATGTTGAGATTTCTACGTATGTTGTCAGGTCCTTGTCTCATCGGGATAAAACCCACCTGATCCTTATGTATAAGCGAAGGCAGTATTTTGTTCAGTCTATCAGTGATGAGTGAAGTGAAAATTTTTAAATCGACGTTTAATAAAGAAATAGGACGGTAGTTTTTAACTAATAAGTGATCTCGTTTTGGTTTGGGAATGACAGTTACGTGAGCAAAATAAAACTCAGGGGGCATTTGGGAGCCAGAAAGAAGGGCGTTGCAGAAATTTTTAATGTGGGGCATTAGGAGATCTCCAAATTTTTTGTAATATAGGGCTGACAGGCCGTCAGGACCCGGAGCCTTGCCTGACTTTAATTTTTTGATTATCATAGTAATTTCCTCAGGAAGGATTTCCGACTGAAGTTGCTGTGTGGCAGGTTCAGAAATTTTTGGAAGGGAAACACCTTGTAAAAAAGAGTTCAGAGATTTCAAGGGAGTGTTTTGAGGGGAGGAGTACAATTTTTGATAATACTCATAAAATACTTTATAAATACCCTCTGGATGGGCTGATATACGTCCAGAGCCATCCCTTATGGAGGGTATAGAGTTTAAGTACTCTCTTGCGCGTAGTTGGCGTGCTAACATTCTGGAAGGTTTGTTTGCCTGCTTGTAAAAGGAGGCTCTGGTCCAGGCGAGGGCTTTCTCCGTTTTAACTGTGAGCAATGAGGTCAGCTGTTTTTTGACATCTGAGATTTGTTTTATTAGATAGCGAGACGTTGATAGCTGATTGGCCTGTTCGAGCTTGAACAGCTTGGTTTCCAATCTATTTTGAAGGGCTGACCTGTTTTTTTTCCTGGTGGAAGCTATCTTGATTATAGAGCCAGTTATGAATTTTTTATGAGCCATCCAGATGTTACCAGGTGAGGAGTCATTAGTTACATTAGTTTGAAAGAAAAGTTTAAGATCTTCTTTAAGTTGAGAAGATATAGTGGGGTCTGTAAGCAGGGATTCATTTAAGCGCCACCTAAAAAGGCCAGACGTGGTAATATCAAATTTAAAGACCGACAGAACAAAATCATGATCCGACCAAGCTGATGGGACATGTCGTGAGTACAGAGCCGATGCTAGAGTATTTGCAGTCGTTAACTGTAAGTCAATGCGTGAGTACGATTTGTGTACTGGTGAGTAAAATGTGAAGCCCCTTGCCTGCCCGTTAATCTCCCGCCAGACATCCACCAATCTATTCTCCCTCATCAAGTGCAAGATTTGTTTCCTATCTCTCTTGGAAACATCAGACCTCTGTACTGCACTACTGTCCTGAGTTGGATCAAGGACCATGTTGAAATCCCCACTCCAAATCAGGTGGTGGTATGAGACTTGAGAGAGCTTTGATAAAATTAATTTAAAAACCCGGATCTGGGTGTTTGCAGGAAGATAACTATTGATAATACAGATTGTTTTACCCTGTAGAGTTCCCTGTAGTATTAAAAACCTCCCTTCAGGGTCTGAGTATGATTCAGTCAAATGGAAGGGGAAGGAATTTTTTAGTAATATAGCAACACCTCTGGTTTTTCTGTCCCAAGAGGCAAGGAAGTAGCGGGAATAGCTCGAGTCAAAAAATTTAGGAGAAGATGAAGAGGAGAAATGGGTTTCTTGTAAACACAAGATATCTGGCTTGTGTTTATGGTAATCTATGAACGCTCTCCTCCGTTTAATGGGCGAATTAAGACCCTTTACGTTGTGTGAAATAACCCTACACATTAGTAAAGATACAAGTAATGCTTACAGACTCAGACACACGACCAGTCCTGCCAAATCTCCACCGTTGGAAACTGCGAAGTGAACAATGTGTGGTAAATCTACTAGAAAACAAAGGGAGAAAAACAAAACAAGGGAAAACATACACATATAACATTAATAGAACAATAATGTGAGTTCTAGCCTCACAAAAGATGGAGATCCGGAATACCATATTAAAAGTAGACCGAGAATCGCCAAAATAGGGCAACATGTAGTAAACCCGAGGCCTTACCCGTTATGATTACTAGCCCAGTCAAGGGGGGGAGGGGGAGGTAGGGGGGAGGAAAGGGGAGGGGAGAAGAAGGGAGGTAGGAAAGAGGGGGAAAAAAGGAGAGGATGGGAAAACTGGTAGAAAAATAATAAACAGGTTAAATAGGGAGAGTAAATTGGTATGGGCATATGCAGAAAAGTTCGAAATCAGGAAAATATAGATCAGTCTAATGATCATTAACAGATAACTGAAGATAACTCAATGCAGTCAACCGAAGGAGTCTATGTAAAGCCACGTCTCAAAAATTAAATCCAGGGAATCCAGGAAACAGTCAAGTAATTCGTGAACGTTGGCTTCTGGTCGCAGGAACCTGCTGCCATTCTTTAGCTGGTCTGGGTCTTCTTTGCGGAAGTGGAGGCATAACATCAGGAAGCGGAATTCCAGCTTGTTCTAGAACCTTTTTGCCTTCATCCAGTGTACGACAAATATACTGCTCATTCTTATGTGTAAAAGATAAAGAGAATGGGAAGCCCCAGCGATATTTCACTTGCACTGACTGTAGTGCCATGGTGATTGGTTTAAGGGCTCTCCTACGAAACAGCGTGGCAGGTGCTATGTCCGCAAACAATTTCACAGAATCTGGAAGTCCAGGAAGTGTAGATAGAGATCTTGCAGCATTAAGAATTAAATCTCTAGATTCCTCATATTGCATTTTGAGGACCACGTCTCTGGGAACGTCTGTGGAACGTGCTCTGCCTAGAGCCCTGTGGATTCTTGTGATATGTAATGAGGATGGATCTGCCTGCGGCAGGAGCGCAATAAATAGAGCAGTGACTGTCTCTTTTAATGTCACATAGGATTCTGGTAAGCCACGCACTCTAATATTACCTCTTCTGGACCTATTCTCTAGGTCCTCACTGCGCAGCTCTAAGTCCATGATGCGGTCAGCATGGAGTGTGAGGGTCTCTTGATCTTCACTAAGGGCCTCTGCTGTGGCCTCCATTTTCTCCTCTAAGCATGCTGTGCGCTGGGAGATATCTTGTAGCTGGGCGGAGACTGCAGTCATGGCTGCAGAAAGTTCTGTGCGGAAGGTCTCCTGGAGGGATTTGGTGAGTGCAGCAGTTGAAATAACAGCGTCCCCTCCATTATTCAGATCCTCATCGTCTGCCCCTTCACTGAGCTGCAGCGCCGGGATGTGAGAGAGAGTGAGGACAGGCGCGGCGGCCATTTTACCTGCACCGCCGCCCGCCAAGAGTTCTGATATCGGGCGGCCAGCCGGCTGTCCCGCGCCGGCTTTCCTGGGCATTGCGGACCTCGGCGCTCTCGGAGGCGAGGGGAAGCAGACTGCCGTGAAAGGTCCCGATTCCGGTATCTAAACGGGGGGGAATCAAGCCTCGGGATGCGGAGCTCAGCCGAGCACTTCCTGCTCCATCAGAGTCCGCGCATGCGCCCGTGGAAGACGGCTTTTAACACCAGGGATGGGCACTATGAATATCTGGTGATGCCCTTCGGGCTCTGTAATGACCCAGCCGTTTTCCAAGACTTTGTGAACGACATCTTCCGGGATATGCTTGTGCATTTGTATTTGAGGCCCATTCAGACAGGTAAGCATCTCTGCCTGTTTTTGGTGTTTTTTCTTGAATTTTTCCTTTTTGGTGTTTTTCATGTTAGAGTAGGACTGGCAAGACGTAAGGACCCTTGGCGAGGGTTGCCAGCTTCCATATTGTGGCCAGAATATCAACTAAGACCTTACATATATTTATATGTTTTGTTTTGCACGTATATATTTTTTGCAGGGTGCAGTAGGACCCAAATGGTTCTGTACACTGTGGCCTCTGTTCGCACAGGATGCATTTTAGCACTGGGCAGCCCGCTTTAGGGCGTCATTAATAGGCTGATAACCAGATGCTCTGCATTTCCTGTGTGAACATGCCACATACGGAGTATCTTAGTGCACTGGTGTACCACACGGCCAAACCCTTATTTAAGGCTGGCTGTTTCATTGGGTATTGCACCTGTGCATTTGCTATTTTATTTGGGTCCGCTGCACCCTGCTTGTGCATTTGTATTTGAGGCCCATTCAGACAGGTAAGCATCTCTGCCTGTTTTTGGTGTTTTTTTCTTGAATTTTTCCTTTTTGGTGTTTTTACTGCAGAAACTTCCATTGGTCCTCCAGGAAGGTCCTGTACCTCATCAAGCTCTGTGGCAGCCTTCCATTGGTCCTTCTTGGAAGGTCCTGTAGGTGCTGCAGCTATATAAGGTTCTCATGACCGCACGGCCATGCGCTAGTGTCAAATATCTACGAGCTCAGCGCCAGTGTGGTCGTCTGTGTGGTCAGGGACCCGGCTGAAATAAGCCCCTAGAATGCTGGCACCTCCAGCGAGGAGTTTTGTGTATGCAGTCAGGGACCCGGCTGAAATAAGCCCCTAGAATGCTGGCACCACCGGCAAGGAGTTTATGTGTGAATTCAGGGCTGGCTAATAGCCGATAGAATTCAGGCTCCACCGGAGAGGAGCTGCGTGTTGGTTGGACTGCATGACCACTGTCGGCTCTACACAGTAGCTGTGTCCCCTGTGAGCTAAACAGGGCACAGCATTCTCTTTACTACGGGCTCTGTGAAGTAACAGAGTTCGTTTATTCTATTTTGCTTCACCGCCTTACTTAGCAGCAGGTTCTTTCCTGCACGGTGGATCCCGGGTTGCGAACGCACCTATCCCATCTAATAAATATTTTCGGTGCGTTCCGCCAACCCTAACAACCTGCGATAACAAATAATATCATTAAGGAGATTGTTTGCTTGTTCTTCATATAATTGATTCGGCCAAATTACAAGGTTGCCCCCATTATCTGCGGCCTTAAACACTACATAACCCCATCCCTGCATTTCTTTTAGGGCTTTTTGTTGATTTCTAGTTAGATTATATGTTTGGTTTTTTCAGATGACAATTTCTCAATATCAGCCATCACTATTTTTATGAAAAAAATCTACTGCCGGACACAAGGTCAGGGATGGAATTTTTTTAAATTTATTATACAGCTTTAAGGGAAAGCTCCTTACCTCTGGAGAGTTTTCATTGTAGTCCGCTAGAGATTCCAACGCCTCTTCTTCTTCAGCTGTATCAATTTGATCCTGTGGCATAACTTTAAAATGGAGTTTTTTCAAAATTATTTTTCGGGCAAACAAATGGACATCCTTGATGGCTAGAAACGGATCTATGGAGTTTGAAGGAGAGAAGGTTAAACCCTTTTCCAAACCTTCTATTTGAGATGGAGTAAGGATATGTGAGGAAAGATTTATTACCTTGATTTGATCTGTTTCAAAATTCCTCTCTTTTCTGTAATATTTTGGCGATTGATAGGATTTTTTTCTTATTGGCATATCTAGTAACTGGTCCCAGTCTAGATGTGCTTTCCATATCATTATTAGAGCCACGAGTGTCAATAGATGAAGCCAAGGAGTGTATTGATTCTCTTCTTGTAAGTAGAGTTCACATATTCCTCTACGGATTTTGCCATCTAAAAATCTTATTTGTTTCATAATCAGAAACATCTCTTGCAAATTTCTTCTTTTTACCCTCACTGATGTTATGTTCACATTTTTCCAAATCTTTCTCAATGTCTTTCAGATACCGTTCTAATATTTCTGTCTGTATTTCCTTTCGTATATTTTGTAGAATTTTACTTATTTCGTCATCCAAAACTTTAAAGGATTGTTCATTATGTTCTATTATAATTTGGATGAATGTCCTTGAACATAAATTTGCGGCTTCAATCCACCTTGTGGTTAACGTATCATTGGCAAGATTAAAAGTAGGAAATAACTGAATACGTAATCCTCTTGGGATAATTTTTCAATCTAAGTAATTATCAAGAGATGTCTTAGTCCACCATAATTTGGTTTGTCGAAACAGCATATTTTTGTATTATTTAGTCAAATCTTTATGGGCAAGAGCAACATCATTAAAAACACCAGAGGCATTTACTTTAAAAATATCAGATGCTTTGTTCTGCCAGATGGTTTCTCTGACTTTCATATCCATATTAGATTACTGGAACGTAACTCGGATCGTCTGTCTTAAACAAAAAACAATACAATGTAATCAACAACTTGCTCCCAAAACAATCAAACTGTGCGATATTTTACACATCAAAATCACCCCTGTCACTTAGCCTCGACTTCAAGAGAAACGTGACCAGAAAGCACAAGCCATGACAAGAATATAACGCAATAAAAAAAGCAATTTTATTAATATACAATTCCATACAAGACAAAAATTGAAAAAAGAAAGAAAATGCCTCCAATGTGAGGAATGCTATTGGCTAAGGACATCTTTAATCACACATAATGATTATGCATTATATACCTATTACAATCTATTTATAAAAACATATATAAAATATGCCGTAAAAACAAGGTGCTATGCAGAAAAAGGTGTCTTGTGCTGAAAACAGGAGACTGCTGTGATGCAGTGACCCCTGTGGCAGCTAGGCGGCGCTGTGTGTGCTCCTTGGGATATGCATGGAGGCATATTTGTTGTTATAATGGTGGTGAAACAGTGACTGACAGTGTTGTGAATGGCCGATATGTGTCGCAGAGGGAGTCTGCATAGTAAGTCTGATGTAATGTTGTTCTGGGACCTGTAGTCCCTCAAGAGTGTGTATAGTTGGTAAGGGAGACTTACTAGGCTAGTTATGTGAGATGGGCGGGACAAACTAGCCACACATCCACACTCCCACCCAGGGGAGTGGTTAAGGGTATATAATGTGACCAGGGTGTGGGTCACATGGTTCTTGTGTGGTTCCTGTGTTGGATTTCCTGGGAGTAGGAGTCCTGAGGAGCAGATGTCAGTGTGTTGGATTTCCTGGGAGTAGGAGTCCTGAATAGCACACTGGGCAACCTGTGTTGGATTTCCTGGGAGTAGGAGTCCTGAGGAGCGTATGCCAGTGTCTTGGACGGTCCCATGTGGGATGGATGTCCTGAATAGCACACTGGGCAACCTGTGTTGGAAGACCTGGGAGTAGGCTTCCTGAAGAGCACAACCTGTGTTGGATTTCCTGGGAGTAGGAATCCTGAAGAGCACATGCCAGGGTGTTGGACGGTCCCATGTGGGATGAACGTCCTGAATAGCACACAGTAAGACTATGGTTCTGGAAGGTCTGTGTTGGGGAAGGTATTGTCCTTCGGTGGCTCTGGACTGACTGATGTGTGCCGGCCAGGCAAGTTGGTGAACCCCGTAAAGGCAGTTTCCCCAGGAGAGAGGACTGACGAGGAGTCAGCAGGTGGAGCAGGAGCTCCCATAAGGTACCATTGACTGTTGGTGCTTGTGAGAGTCTATGAACGGTGTGGTCTCCCACGGCAACTGAACGGGGTGAGGTTCAGCGTGTTTAGAGACCGCGACCCCATGTCATATGCGCTATATGACTAGGGACATTGGTGAACTGTTCGGCGTACGGACACCCATGGTAACTGGACGAAGTGAGAGGTCCAGCATATTTAGTGTCTGTGAAATAAAGCCATATATGAAGTTTCTAAGATAAAGCTGCAAGTTAATATCACCGGTTGGTGCCTATTGTGTTCTATCAAATGTAAATAATGAACTGTGTATACCCGGTTTATGATGCTATAATAAACCGCATGGACTGTTTTGTGTGAAAAAACTGTGCCCGTGTGCTTGAATCCCGTGCCAAGCGAGTAATCCCCTACCCGTTAGTGAGAGCAATCTTACACTGTCTATACACTTCTACTGTGGCTCACCACCTAAAGTGACAAACTTCCTGCTATATTATGCCAGACTCTTACGGCAACCCACCTAGGTGGCCATGTGACCAATATAAGTACCAAAAATAATTTTAAACATAGATAATAAGGACTTACTTTGTGTGTGATGTCCGAGCCATGTTCCTCAACCCCAACACGCGTTTCGTCCACACTTCTTCAGTGGGCGTGTCGGGGAAGAAGGACATCGGACCTGATAAATGTCTCTCTATCCAATCAGCTGTTCTAAGTTCGTCACATGTATCATCAGCATTACCAATGAGCGTAATGCGGCACACTGCTAACCTCTACCTTGAACGCTATTGGCTAAGGACACAAATAGGACAAAATATCGGTCTGAGTTTCATCAAAGTGTCAGTTTTTAAAATCAGAATTTCAGCAGTAATTTCCTGCTATGAAAACCCCCCAAAACATTACAAAACTTCTCTTATCCATTACAATGTTAATTACGGTTGACATAAGGACTGTACACTGATGTCATTTGTGATTTTCAAGGACCAATAGACTTGTATTGGGAATTTTCATTTTCAGTCACAGTCCACAAAACAACCCTAACATGTAAACATCCCCAGACTCTATCCATACATATATGAAACACGGATGTCTGCATGAGATCTAGAGTATGATGTGGATGAACATTATGATGTAATGTGAGCAGAAATTTCATTGGGTGGTCGGGTTCTGGTATTTCTAGTGGCACATAGTGTCACTCACCCCTGAGTGATAGAGCACCCACAACCTTTCTCCTCTTATGGTAAGAATATTGTTTAAACATATGGTTCTGCCCATTGGGCAGACTGCCCAGGTGTCTTATTCTAAACAAGAAGTGCCTTTCCTATATCTCTCTGCCGCCTGTGCCTAAACTAATACCATTATCTATCCTAGTCTCTATGTCTAATGTGCCCCCTTCTATTCTAAACCCGCTATTAGGCTGTGTGCCCACTGCCCACGTTGCATTTTTTAAGTGTTTCAGCTGCTTTTTCCGCTGCGGAAACGCTTAAAAAACGCTAACAAAACGCATCCCATTAATTTTAATTAATTAATTGCATTCCGCAATTGCTGTGCCCATGCTGCTTATTTTTCCGCAGCGGAATCGCATCGGGGTAAAATACGCTGCATGTTCATTTATTTTGCGGAATGGCGGTGGAAATTCCGCCGCCATAGACTTGTATTGGAACTCTTGAATTCCGCAAATATTAAAAATGTTTGCGGATTCCAAGCGCATTTGCTGCGGTTTTGTAAATCAAAACCGCAGCAAATAGGAAGTGACATCATGAGGCATCCCATTATACCATCCCATGAGCTTTCCCGTTGTAAACTAGTTAACCCTTTGTGATGGATTTACAGCGTGGGACCTGACTGTATTGCGGAGAGATATGGATATTTTCTTTTCTTACAGAACAATTTTTTGTTTTTGGATTAGCAGAATGATACATTTTGTCAAAAACTTAGTGTGATTATTTCAATAAAAGATTTTTAATTAATGTGTGTGGTTTTTTTTTAACCCTTTACTATTCTAGGGTTAATAATGGATAGGTGTCTTATTGACACCTCTCCATTATTAACCCGGCTTAATGTCATCTTACAATAGCAAGGTGACATTAACCCCTTATTACCCCATATGCCACTGCAGCGCCCCAGAGTCCTGGTCATTGCAGTAATATTGTTCTTCCACCAGGGGGAGTGATGTTACGTCTGAAGGCAATAAAGGAGATCTTCCTACCAGGTATCACAAACCATACACCACACTTCACATTCCACTCCACCAGGGGGAGCTATGCTCCTATCTATTAGGGCACTCCTCACAATTAGGTAAAACTGGTGGTCTGGATAGAAAGTTAGACAGACGCCGACTGGGCTTCACCCAGGAAGCATCCTGTGAGGCAGCCAGAGGGAAGGAGGAACATCTAAGCTGCAGACAGAGAGGTCCCTGACAGGGGTGGGATCCTGTCAGAGGCCTAGACAGAGAGCCACGGAGCTGCGCCTGCCCCACGTGCGGCAGCATCCTAAGGAAGGACCACCTGGATAAGGGGACTCTGGAGTTGCCTTCAGACCGGCCGGACTCTGCCTACCCTGTGGTCCGTACCCTGGACTGTAGACACTGAAGCCTTCAGTAAAGGTAAAGAGACTGCAACCTTGTGTCCTCGTTATTCACTGCGCCTCACACCATCCACTATCTACACTCTGGGAAGCCCTGGGGATACACTTCACCTGTGGGAAGGCATACCATCAAGCTGCCATAACATCACCCCAGCGGACCCCTAAGCAGCGTCGGTCACCCTGACCGAATACCACAGGTGGCATCACAAACATTATCCCTTTAAAGACCTTCCCCCATAAGAACTATTCCTTATATTGGACACCCCTCAAAGGGCCACGGCCCGACCCGGGCCACCGTGACATCCCCTGAACTGAAGGGCCCGGTACCGAGTACCCCATTGCCCTTACGTGAGGGCGCTCCACCACCGCTTCAGGGCACTGGGAAGAGAGAGGCTAAGTGCCAGAATAGGCGCATCTTACAGATGCACCTTTTCTGGGGTGGCTGGGGCAGATTTTTTTAGCCAGGGGGGCCAAAAACAATGGTCCCTCTCTAGGCTATTAATATCTGCCCTCACTTACTGGCTTTCCCTCTCTGGTGGAGAAAATTGCGTGGGAGCCCACGCAATTTATTTCCTCGAACATAGCCTTTAATTTAACCCTTAGAATTCCAAATTTTTCCTAACACAAGCCACTAAATTTATTAAACACATCTAAAAATAGTTTTGATATGACATGGTTTACTGTATGTAAACCATGTGTCATATCATGTTGGGTTCTGTAATGATTTTTGCTCTAGGGTTAGGGCTAGGGTTAGGGCAAGGGTTAGGGCTAGGGTTAGGGCTAGGGTTAAGGCTAGGTTTAGGGCCAGGGTTAGGGCTAGGGTTAGGGCCAGGGTTAGGGCTAGGGTTAGGGCCAGGGTTAGGGCTAGGGTTAGGGCCAGGGTTAGGGCATCTTGAATCCAACAAGAAAATAAAATGAAGAAGAGAGGTTGGACTAGGAAATGACCTTATAGGAGCCTTTTTTTGTTCCAACTTTATTTGAGCTCAAAAACGCTTAAAAAACGCATGAAAACATGTAAAAAAATGCATCAAAGACGCATAAAAATCTGCATGCGTTTTCCCTGACAAGGGTGTGCGGTTTTGATGAGGAAAAATCAGCTTCTATTCTGCAACGTGGGAACATAGCCTTACTCTATGCTAACTTCTCTCCCTAATTCTAAACATATCGAGTAACATAGTAACATAGTAACATAGTTAGTAAGGCCGAAAAAAGACATTTGTCCATCCAGTTCAGCCTATATTCCTATATTCCATCATAATAAATCCCCAGATCTACATCCTTCTACAGAACCTAATAATTGTATGATACAATATTGTTCTGCTCCAGGAAGACATCCAGGCCTCTCTTGAACCCCTCGACTGAATTCGCCATCACCACCTCCTCAGGCAAGCAATTCCAGATTCCACATTACAATACATGACACAAATTATTGAACATTAGGGAACCACACATTACACTAGCATTAACCCTCCGTCAGGGGCAACTGGTCTGACAGGCGCAGCTCACTTAGTTTCATTTCTCTATTTTCAGTGGTTTGTCTGGGAAACACCA
The DNA here is from genome assembly GCF_051348905.1 of Ranitomeya variabilis. Lineage (NCBI taxonomy): Eukaryota > Metazoa > Chordata > Amphibia > Anura > Dendrobatidae > Ranitomeya > Ranitomeya variabilis. Next base: position 110,839,905 of record NC_135234.1, read on the forward strand.
TCCTCCCAGTACCTTCCTAACTTTAAAGGCTGTGTGAAACCTGAGAAGCCTCTTGTGCTGCAGAGCTGCAGGAGATCAGATATCAGTGTTTTGGCTTCTCAGGCTCATTGCCCCTGAACGCGTCACACATTTGACGATTAGAATTTGCTGTTTTTATTCATCCCAATTGTTTTTTTAGCTTGTTTTATGAATAGCTAGTGCTAAATTTGTGGATTTGTCATAAAAGGTTTTGTTAGAAATAAGATTGTGCTTCTCAGGCACATTGCGCCCTAACACATATTCTCTCTCTTGCTTCAGCTTTTCTTCTGAAATGGCGAGGAGAATATTTGACTTGTCCAATGCCCTTCATGTTGAGCAAGTGCAAAATATACTGATTGATGATGAGACAGACCCCTTACAGCTAGAAGATTTAGGGGAAGAAAGTGACATTGCTTCAGAAGATGATGTGGAAGAATGTCCAGATGTGTCTGTCTGATACAGGTCAAGATGGAGAGAGTGAGGAGGATGCTCAAGACATAGAAACATATTACTTTTCTGGTTATTAAACATTTTTTTTTACACCTGATAATAGGAATGTAATAAATGAGAATACATATAAAGGTAACTGATCAGTTTTAGAGCATTGAAATTTTAAAAAAAGGAAAATATAGCCAATTTTCTAGCCTGTGCCGGACAGGCACAATGCCCCTAAACTCGTTATGAAACATATTGCCCCTGACGGAGGGTTAATAAAGCATCAGGGTGCCGCATGTGACACATGTGCTCGATGTTCAGGAGAAAGGAAGCACATGAGGGTCCCTGACACCTCCTTAGATAGGACCTCCATTCCAGCTTCCATTACCATCACTGGAACCACTATAGCTAGATGTCTGAAGATTTGTGCGCCCAAGTGTATTCAGCATGGCAAAACATTCCTCAGACAGCCATTAATAAACTCATCACTGATCGCAGCCAATGCAAGTAGGTGCATGCAATTTCTGCTTGTGGAACTGATACTTGATACAGAAAAAATTAATGTTTCGAAAATTTAGTCTCCACTTTTTCATCATTTGCATATCATTAACATGTCCATGGATCATGTAATTTTCATAATTCCACAACTTTTATTTCTTTGTGTTACAATGTCAGTGTTTTAATAAATAAACACTACCGTTCAAAAGTTTAGGGTCACCCTGACAATTTTGTGTTTTCCATGAAAACTTATACTTTTATTAATCAAATGAGTTGCTAAATGAATTGAAAATCTAGTCTAGACATTGACAAGGTTCGAAAAAAATTTTTTTATTTGAAATAATAATTTTCTCCTTCAAACTTTGCTTTTGTCAAAGAATGCTCCCTTTGCAGCAATTACAGCATTGCAGACGTTTGGCATTCTAGCAGTTAATTTGCTGAGGTAATCTGGAGAAATTTCACCCCATGCTTCCAGAAGCCCCTCCCACATTACCTATCTCCACCATGCTTGACAGATGGCGTCAGACACTCTTCCAGCATCTTTTCAGTTGTTCTGCGTCTCACAAATGATCTTCTGTGTGATCCAAACACCTCAAACTTGGATTTGTCTGTCCATAACACTTTTTTCCAATCTTCCTCTGTCCAATGTCTGTGTTCTTTTGCCCATATTAATCTTTTCCTTTTATTAGCCAGTCTCAGATGCGGCTTGTTTACACTGGCATTTTGTGTGTACTATTTAATGAAGCTGCCAGTTGAGGACCTGTGAGGTGTCAATTTCTCAAACTAGAGACTCTAATGTACTTGTCTTGTTGCTCAGTTGAGCAGTGGTGCCTCCCACTTCTCTTTCTACTTTGGTTAGAGCCTGTTTGTGCCCTTCTCTGAAGGGAGTAGTACACACCGTTGTAGGAAATCTTCAGTTTCTTGGCAATTTCTTGCATGGAATAGCCTTCATTTCTAAGAACAAGGATAGACTGTCGAGTTTCACATGAAAGTTCTTTTTTTTCTGGCCATTTTGAGAGTTTAATGGAACCAACAAATGTAATGCTCAAGATTTTCAACTAGCTCAAAGGAAGGTCAGGTTTATAGGTTCTCTAATCAGCCAAACTGCACAAGGGTTTTCAAGGGTATTCTAACCATCCATTAGCCTTCTTACACAGTTAGCAAACACAAAGTACCATAAGAACACTGGAGTGATGGTTGTTGGAAATGGGCCTCTATACACCTATGAAGATATTGCATTACAAACTAGACATTTGCAGCTAGAATTGTCATTTACCACATTAACAATATATAGAGTGTATTTCTGAATCATTTAATGTTAGCTTCATTGGAAAAAACTGTGTTATTCATTCAAAAATAAGAACATTTCTAAGTGACCCTAAACTTTTAAACGGTATTGTATATTATTTATTGCCCTATGTGTCAAGCAGTGCAGAGGGGCAGAAGATGTTTAGGAGACCAGTGCTGCGGGGGAACTGGGAAACTCGAGATATTATTTATTTTTTAAGTCTGGAGCATTATTATGGAAACATTATACTGAATAGAGTACTATACTGTATGGATCAATATATGGGGCACATTATACTGTATGGAGCAATATATGGGGCCCATTATACCATATTGAGCAATATATGGACTGGTGTTTTCTAGTAGTCGGAGAAATAAATTATTGGCATCAACCATCTCATTGCCATTTGTAGGACTAAGAAATAATTTTTCTCAACCAGTGTGTGTTTTCTAGTAGTTTGGGAAATAAATAATTGGCATCAGCTGTCTCGTTCCCATTTCTAAGCCAAAAAAATAATTTTTCTGGGCTGTTGTGTGTTTTCTAGTAGTCTGGGAAATAAATAATTGGCATCAACCATCTTGTTGACATTTGTAGGCCAAAGAAATACATTTTCTGGACTGGTTTGTGTTTTCCAGTAGTCTGGGAAATAAATGTTTGAAATCAGCCATCTCATTGCCATTTGTAGGCCAAATAAATACATTTTCTGGATAGATGTGTTTTCCATTAGTCTGGGAAATAAATAATTGGCATCAGCTGTCTAGTTGCCATTTCTATTCCAAACAAATTCATTTTATGTACTGCTGTGTATTTTCTAGTAGTCTGGGAAATAAATATTTGGCATCAGCCATCTAATTGCCATTTGCAGGCCAAAGAAATATATTTTCTGGATCAGTGTGTGTTTTCTAGTAGTCTGGTCTGGGAAATAATCAATTGGCATCAGCCGTCTCCTTGCCATTTCTAGGCCAAAGAAATACATTTTCTGGATTGGTGAGTTTTTTCCAGTAGTCTGGGAAATAAATATTTGGCATCAGCCATCTAATTGCCATTTGTAGGCCAAAGAAATATATTTTCTGGATCAGTGTGTGTTTTCTAGTAGTCTGGTCTGGGAAATAATCAATTTGCATCAGTCGTCTCCTTGCCATTTCTAGGCCAAAGAAATACATTTTCTGGATTGGTTAGATTTTTCCAATAGTCTGGGAAATAAATATTTCGCATCAGCCATCTCATTGCCATTTGTAGGCCAAAAAAGCCATCTTGTTGCCATTTCTAGGCCAACAAAATACATTTTATGGACCAGTGTGTTTTCTAGTAGTCTAGGAAATAAATATTTGGCATCAGCCATCTCATTGCCATTTGTAGGTCAAAGAAACACATTTTCTGGACAGGTGAGTGTTTTTTAGTAGTCTGAGAAATAGATAATGGGCACCAGCCATCTCATTGCCATTAGTAGGCCCAAGAAATTATTTTACTGGATACTTTTTTGTTATCTAGTAGTCTGGAAAAGGAAAATAATTAATTTGCATCTGCCGTCTCATTGCCATTTTCTAGTACTGTTGCAAATAAATAAATCTACTCTTCTGCCATATCTTAGCGAGTAGTGTGCAGAGAAAAACACTTAATAAAATGAGGACAGCATCAAATGGGTATGTGGCCGTGGCCATGGTGGTGCTGGTGTAGCTGCTGATGGTGGTGGTGATGTAGCTGCTGCAGAGAGAAGGCATAGATACAGTATATCTCGACTTCAGCAAAGCATTTCATAAAGTATCTCATACTTTCCCCAGATGTTCTCCTCCCCCCCCCCCCTTCATTTTCCTAAGTATTTTCTTCTTACTTCTCTGTCTTTTTGCCCATTCCGGCATAACGTCAAAATATGGCAATGACAGATAATAAGGACCAAAAACAGACCTTTTAAATTAGCCATTTTACTTCTTTGTTATGTTTATGCAAATTATTTTATTTACTTACACCGTATTGCTCGAGATGTGACGTAACATTGACTGATTGATACAAGAATGTGCAAATATTATATTTGTATTGTCAAAAAAGTTCAATAAAAGCATTATTGAAAAAAAAAAAGTATCTCATACTATCCTTATTGAAAAAATGACCAAGTATGAAATTGACAAGGCTATGGTTAGGTGGATTCATAACTGGCTCAGTGATTGTACTAAAAGAGTGGTAATAAATGGATGCACATTCGATTGGATAAATGTTTCAAGCGGAGTACCACAAGGCTCTGGCCTGGCCCCAGTGTTGTTCAACATTTTTATAAATGATCTAGATAATGGAACTGAAGGTAAACAATCAAACATGTTAATTATGGAAAGCTAGGGGGGATATCTATAACAATAGAGAATACAGAGAAAGGATTCAAAAGGATCTAGATAAGCTTGAACAATGGGCAGCAACTAATAGAATGATATTTAACAGGGAGAATTACAAGATTCTACATTTGGGCAAGAAAAACAAAAATTACATATATAGGATGAGAGGAATAGAACTAAGCAACAGCACGTGTCAAAGACTTAAGCATACTAATAGATCACAGACTCACATGAGTCACAGTATGATGCAGCATCAAAAATACAAACATAGTTCTAGGATGTATTAAGAGAAGCATAGAGTCTAGAATTCAGTATTTCCCAAACTCCAGTCCTCACGGACCCCAACAGGTCATGTTTTCAGGATTTCCATAGTGCTGCACAAATGAGAGAACTCCTGATACTTCCATCACCTATGCAATACTAAGGAAATCCTGAAAACATGACCTGTTGGGGTCCGTGAGGACTGGAGTTTGGGAACACTGGTCTAGATCACGTGAAGTAATTATCTCCCTCTACTCCTCCTTGGTAAGTCCTCATTTGGAATACTGTGTCCAGAATCCGAGTGACGTGATTCAGATGAAACCCCCGAGGGATCCATTCACTATAGTGAGGCAACAGAGTTACTCTGGACTCGGTCGGACCTCTGTTCACTGATGTCCTTCTTTTCAGAAGTCCACAAAACTGTGGCCAACGGCACTTTTGTGCAATCCTAAAAAGACAGACACTGCTGGATCACAGGTCCACAGGTCACATCTGCCTCATTATAGGGAATATTCTGCCAAAGGTTCTGTCTGAAGCGCAGGATAAATGTACGCCAAGCCATACTGTGATCTTTGGGAGGCAGAATGAAAAAAATCAAAAGCATGTGAAGAATTGGCTTTATTTATTTTTTACGCTGTTCTTTGTACTGTATAAGTGATTAGGCTACTTTATTCTGCGGGTCGGTGCGATTACAGCAATACCAGATTTATATTGGGTTTTTATGTTTGGCTGCTGTCACACTAAAAGATGCTTTTTATTGCAAAAAATAGTTTTTGCATCACCACAGAGCTATCATTTTTGCATATTTTGGCCCACAGAGTCATGTGAGGTCTTGTTTGTTGCATGACAAGTTTTTTTGCGGAACAAGTTGTTTTTATTGGTACCATTTTGGGGCACATGACATTTTTTGATCGCTTTCTATTCTGATTTTTGTGAGGCAGAGCGAACAAAAACCAGCAATTCAGGAATTTCTTTTGAAGAGGTTTATGCCGTTCTGTGTGTGGTAAAATTGATAAGGAAGTTTTATTGTTTGGGTCAGCATTATTATAGCGATACCTCATTTAATGTAATTTTTTTATGTTTTGGCGCTTTATACAACGAAAACTATTTTATGGAAAAAATAATTATTTTTGCATCGCTTTAGTCTGAGAGCTACAACTTTTTTATTTTTCCAGTGAAGGAGCTGTATGGCAGCTTGTATTTTGCAGGACAAAATTACGTTTTCAGCAGTACCATGTTTATTTATATCTGTCTTTTTTATTGCGTTTTATTCCACTATTTGTTCAGCAGTATGATGATAAAGCATTGTTTTTTGCCTTGTTTTTTATTTATTTTTTTCATGGTATTCACTAAAGGGGTTAACTAGTGGGGCAGTTTTATAGGTCGGGTCGTTGCGGACACGGTGATACCAATATTGTTATTTGTTTTTTTTCATTCAAATACTTATTTTGAGAAACAATATCTTTTGATTTTTTTATTATTATTTTTGATCTTTTTTAAATACAGTTATATGAAAAAGTTTGGGCACCCATATTAATCTTAAGCTTAATGTTTTATAAAAATTGTATTTTTTTGCAGCAGCTATTTCAGTTTCATATATCAAATAACTGTTGGACACAGTAATGTTTCTGCCTTGAAATGAGGTTTATTGTACTAACAGAAAATGTGCAATCTGCATTCAAACAAAATTTGACAGGTGCATAAGTATGGGCACCTCACCAGAAAAGTGACATTAATATTTAGTAGATCCTCCTTTTGCAAAAATAACAGCCTCTAGTCGCTTCCTGTAGCTTTTAATGAGTTCCTGGATCCTGGATAAAGGTATTTTTGACCATTCCTCTTTACAAAACAATTCCAGTTCAGTTAAGTTTGATGGTCGCCGAGCATGGACAGCCCTCTTCAAATGATCCCACAGATGTTCAATGATATTCAGGTCTGGGGACTGGGATGGCCATTCCAGACCAGTGTAATTGTTCCTCTGCATGAATGCCTGAGTAGATTTGGAGCGGTGTTTTGGATCATTGTCTTGCTGAAAGATCCATCCCCTGCGTAACTTCAACTTTGTCACTGATTCATGAACATTAGTGTCAAGAATCTGCTGATACTGAGAGGAATCCATGCATCCCTCAACTTTAACAAGATTCCCGATGCCGGTATTGGCCACACAGCCCCAAAGCATGATGGAACCTCCACCAAATTTTACTGTGGGTAGCAAGTGTTTTTCTTGGAATACTGTGTTTTTTTGCCGCCATGCATAACGCCTCTTTGTATGACCAAACAACTCAATCTTGGTTTCGTCAGGACCTTCTTCCAAAAAGAAATTGGCTTCTCCAAATGTGCTTTTGCATACCTCAGCCGATTCTGTTTGCGGCGTGCTTGCAGAAATGGCTTCTTTCGCATCACTCTCCCATACAGCTTCTCCTTGTGCAAAGTGCGTTGTATAGTTGACCGATGCACAGTGACACCATCTGCAGCAAGTTGATGCTGCAGCTCTCTGGAGGTGGTCTGAGGATTGTCCTTGACTGATCTCACCATTCTTCTTCTCTGCCTTTCTGATGTTTTTCTTGGCCTGCCACTTCTGGCCTTAACAAGAACTGTACCTGTGTTCTTCCATTTCCTTACTATGTTCCTCACAGTGGAAATTGACAGGTTAAATCTCTGAGACAGCTTTTTGTATCCTTCCCCTGAACAACTATGTTGAATAATCTTTGTTTTCAGATCATTTGACAGTTGTTTTGAGGAGCCCATGATGCCACTCTTCAGAGGAGATTCAAACAGGAGAACAACTTGCAAGTGGCACTTTAAGTAGCTTTTCTCATGATTGCATACACCTGGCTATGAAGTTCAAAGCTCAATGAGGATACAAAACCTAAAAAAGTGCTTTAGTAAGTCAGTAAAAAGTAGGTAGGAGTATTTAAAACAAGAAAATGATAAGGGTGCCTGTTGTGAATTCCGTTCTCAGGCTCCCTCCTGTGGGCATGAGTGGTACTGTGTGAGTTCTGTTCTTGGGCTCCCTCTTGTGGCCTTTAGCGATACGGCTGGTCTGTAGGTGGCTCAGCTGTCTCGTTTCCTGCTATTTTGGTTCCTATTTAATTCACCTGGACCTTTACTGGTTGCCTGCTGTCGTTGTATTCAGTACTGGTTCTGATCTCTCCTGGACTTCTCTTGTGACCTGTCTCCTCCTTGAGAAACTAAGTCTTGCTAGTTCATTTGCTCATTGTTTTATTGAAAATGTTTCTCACTATCTGATGAGTTCAGTCCAGCTTGCTTATATGTGATTTTCTCGCTTGCTGGTAGCTCTGGGGTGCGGAGTGCGCCCCTCACATCGTGAGTCAGTGTGGGGGCTCTTGTATTCTCTGCGTGGATAGTTTTTGATAGTGTTTTTTACTGACCGCACAGATCCCTTGCTATCTTCTGTCTATTTAGTATTAGCGGGCCTCATTTTGCTAAAACCTGTTTTCATTTCTATGTTTGTGCTTTCCCCTTAACTCACCGTTATTATTTGTGGGGGGCTGTCTAAACTTTGGGGTTATTTCTCTGAGGCAAGTGAGGCTTGCTTTCTCTCTAGGGGTAGCTAGTTTCTCAGGCTGTGAAGAGGCGTCTAGGATTTTAGGTAACGCTCCACGGCTGCCTTTAGTGTGTTTGGATAGGATCAGTGTTGCGGTCAGTATAGTTCCCACATCCCCAGAGCTTGTCCTATATTCCGTTTACCTATCAGGTCAGTTTTGTGATCCTTGCCACCAGGATCCATAACAGGTGCCCATACTTATGCACCTGTCAAATTTTGTTTGAATGCAGATTGCACATTTTCTGTTAGTACAATAAACCTCATTTCAAGGCAGAAACATTATTGTGTCCAACAGTTATTAGATATATGAAACTGAAATAGCTGTTGCAAAAAAAACAATTTTTATAAAACATTAAGCTTAAGATTAATAGGGGTGCCCAAACTTTTTCATATAACTGTATCTTTAAAAATATTTTAAATTTTTTTAAAATTTGTTCAAACTTTTTTACTTTTTTTACTGCCCACTGTGGGACAATCATTGTTTCCAGGCTGATCGCTTCTGCAGAATGGAAATGAAGCAGCATCCCCATGCTGCAGAAACTGTCAGCTCTGCACTGACAGAGAGAATTGCTGATCATGCACTGCGCATGATCAGCAAGTTTTCTAGCTCTGGTGACCTGGATGTCATCATGACAACATCGGGTCATCATGGCAACAATCAGGACCCCGCATCACACCGCAGGGTCTCTGTTATGATCTGGTGACCTTGGAGCCGCATGAAAACTTTCTCTGGAGTCGGTGGAACCTGTACTGACCGCAAATACTGAACTAACACCGCAACTAGAAGTAACCGTGGGGTGTGCTGTCATGATTCCCAATGGCAGGGAATTTGTCAACATAACACGGGCAAAAACAGGACGAGCTCTAGGGTGATGGAACCTGAGCTGACCGCGATCCTGAACCTCAACACTCAACTAACAGTAGCCGGGGGACGTTCCTGGGGGGCCCCTAGACGTCTCGCGCCAGCCGGAGATCTAGCTTCCCCTATCAGAAGAATAACAGACCTCACTTGCCTCCAGAGAAATATTCCCACAGAGATAGCAGCCTCCCACATATAATGACGGTGAAATGAGAGGAAGGCACAAACGTAGTTATGAAAACAGATTCAGCAAAATGAGGCCCGCTTAAGCTAGATAGCAGAGGATACAAAAGGTGAACTGCGCGGTCAGCTGAAAAACCCTTCAAAATACCATCCTGAAATTACTTGAACTCATGAGCCAACTCATGGTACATGAGTGGTAATTTCAGCCCACTAGAGCAACCAGCAGCAGAGAATTACATATCTGCAAGCTGGACTAAAAAACATGAAAGCAATCATGAAACAGGGAAATACAGACTTAGCTTGTCTTGAAGGCCTAGGAGCAGGTAACAGAGACACACACTGATACATTGATAGCCGGCAAGGGAATGACAGGAAAGCCAGGTTAAATAGGAAACACCCAGCCACTGATGGACAGGTGGAAACCAGAGACCGCAACCCACCAAAGTCACCCAGTACCAGTTGTAACCACCAGAGGGAGCCCAAAAACAGAATCCACAACAGTACCCCCCCTTGAGGAGGGGTCACCGAACCCTCACGAGAACCCCCAGGGCGATCAGGATGAGCTCTATGGAAGGCGCGGACCAAATCAGTCGCATGAACATCAGAGGCGACCACCCAGGAATTATCCTCCTGACCATAACCCTTCCACTTAACCAAATACTGGAGTTTACGTCTGGAAACACGAGAATCCAAGATCTTCTCAACAACATACTCCAATTCTCCCTCCACCAGCACCGGAGCAGGAGGCTCAACCGAAGGAACAACGGGCACCTCATACCTCCGCAATAACGACCGATGGAACACATTATGAATAGCAAACGATGCTGGGAGATCCAAACGAAAAGATACAGGGTTAAGAATCTCCAAGATCTTATAAGGACCGATGAACCGAGGCTTAAACTTGGGAGAAGAGACCTTCATAGGGACAAAATGAGAAGACAACCACACCAAGTCCCCAACACGAAGTCGGGGACCCACGCGGCGACGACGATTAGCAAACTGCTGAGCCTTCTCCTGAGACAACTTCAAATTGTCCACCACCTGATTCCAAATCTGATGTAACCTATCCACCACCACGTCCACTCCAGGACAATCCGAAGGCTCCACCTGACCAGAGGAAAAACGAGGATGAAACCCCGAATTACAAAAGAAAGGAGAAACCAAAGTAGCAGAACTAGCCCCCCAGACAAGGTCTGATTAGTTCGCTCCGTCTGGCCATTCGTCTGAGGATGGAATGCAGACGAGAAAGACAAATTAATGCCCATCTTAGCACAAAACGTCCGCCAAAATCTAGACACAAACTGGGATCCCCTGTCCGAAACGATATTCTCCGGAATCCCATGCAAACGAACCACGTTCTGAAAAAAACAAAGGGACCAACTCAGAGGAGGAAGGCAACTTAGGCAAGGGTACCAAATGAACCATCTTAGAAAAGCGGTCACACACAACCCAGATAACGGACATTTTCTGTGAGACAGGGAGATCTGAAATAAAATCCATGGAAATGTGCGTCCAAGGCCTCTTCGGAATAGGCAAGGATAACAACAACCCACTGGCCCGAGAACAGCAAGGCTTAGCCCGAGCACACACTTCACAAGACTGCACGAAGGTGCGCACATCCCTTGACAAGGAAGGCCACCAAAAAGACCTGGCCACCAAGTCTCTAGTACCAAATATTCCAGGATGACCAGCCAACACAGAAGAATGGACCTCGGAGATGACTCTACTGGTCCAATCATCCGGAACAAACAGTCTTTCTGGTGGACACCGATCAGGTTTATCCGCCTGAAACTCCTGCAATGCACGTCGCAAGTCTGGGGAGATGGCGGACAATATTACCCCATCCCTAAGGATGCCAGTAGGCCCAGAGTCTCCAGGAGAGTCAGGCACAAAACTCCTGGAAAGAGCATCTGCCTTCACATTCTTTGAACCTGGCAAGTATGAAACCACAAAATTGAAACGAGAAAAAAACAACGACCAACGAGCCTGTCTAGGATTCAAACGTCTGGCAGACTCAAGGTAAATCAGATTTTTGTGATCAGTCAAGACCACCACACGATGTCTAGCACCCTCAAGCCAATGACGCCACTCCTCAAATGCCCACTTCATGGCCAAAAGCTCCCGATTACCCACATCATAATTGCGCTCGGCGGGCGAGAATTTTCTAGAAAAGAACGCACATGGCTTCATCACCGAGCCATCGGAACTTCTCTGTGACAAAACCGCCCCCGCTCCAATCTCGGAAGCATTAACCTCAACTTGAAAAGGAAGTGAAACATCTGGTTGACATAACACAGGAGCAGAAGAAAACCGGCGCTTAAGTTCCTGAAAGGCCTCCACAGCCGCAGGAGACCAATTAGCAACATCAGCACCCTTTTTAGTCAAATCAGTCAAAGGTTTAACAACACTGGAAAAATTAGAAATGAACCGACGATAAAAATTAGCAAAACCCAAGAACTTCTGAAGACTCTTAACAGATGTAGGTTGTGTCCAGTCACAAATCGCCTGAACCTTGACGGGATCCATCTCAATAGTAGAAGGATAAAAAATGTACCCCAAAAAAGAAATCTTCTGGACTCCGAAGAGACATTTTGAGCCCTTCACAAACAGAGAATTGGCCCGCAGGACTTGAAACACCTTCCTGACCTGTAGAACATGAGACTCCCAGTCATCAGAAAACACCAAAATATCATCCAAATACACAATCATAAACTTATCCAGATATTCACGGAAAATATTGTGCATAAAGGACTGAAAGACTGAAGGAGCATTAGAAAGTCCAAAAGGCATTACCAAATACTCAAAATGGCCCTCAGGCGTATTAAATGCGGTTTTCCACTCATCACCCTGCTTTATCCGCACAAGATTATACGCACCGCGAAGATCTATCTTAGTGAACCACCTAGCCCCCTTAATGCGAGCAAACAAATCAGTCAATAATGGCAATGGATACTGATATTTGACTGTAATCTTATTCAGAAGGCGACAATCTATACAAGGCCTCAGGGAACCATCTTTTTTAGCCACGAAAAAAAAAACCTGCTCCCAGAGGGGACGAAGATGGACGAATATGTCCCTTTTCCAAGGACTCCTTAATATAATTCCGCATAGCAGTATGCTCTGGCACTGACAGATTAAATAAACGACCCTTAGGGAACTTACTGCCAGGAATTAATTCTATAGCACAGTCATAATCCCTATGAGGAGGGAGCGAATTGAGCTTAGGCTCCTCAAAAACATACCGATAGTCAGACAAAAACGCAGGGACCTCAGAAGGAGTAGATGAAGCAATTGAAATCAGAGGTGCATCATCATGAACCTCCTGACATCCCCAGCTTAACACAGACATTGTTTTCCAATCCAGGACTGGATTATGAGTTTGTAACCATGGCAGACCAAGCACTAGTACATCATGTAAATTATACAGTACAAGGAAGCGAATCACCTCCTGATGAACGGGAGTCATGCGCATGGTCACTTGTGTCCAGTACTGCGGTTTATTCATAGCCAATGGTGTAGAGTCAATTCCCTTCAAAGGAATAGGAACTTCCAGAGGCTCCAGACTAAAACCGCAGCGTTTGGCAAAAGACCAATCCATAAGACTCAGGGCAGCGCCCGAGTCCACATAGGCATCGACGGAAATGGATGACAGTGAACAAATCAGAGTTACAGACAAAATGAACTTAGACTGCAGAGTACTAACGGCAAAAGATTTATCAACCTTTTTTGTGCGTTTAGAGCATGCTGATATAACATGAGCTGAATCACCACAATAAAAACACAATCCATTTTTCCGCCTATAATTTTGCCGTTCACTTCTGGACTGAATTCTATCACATTGCATAGTCTCAGGTGCCTGTTCAGAAGACACCGCCAACTGGTGCACAGGTTTGAGCTCCCGTAAACGCCGATCAATCTGAATGGCCATAGTCATAGACTCATTCAGACCTGTAGGGGCAGGGAACCCCACCATAATATCCTTAATGGCCTCAGAAAGACCATCTCTGAAGTTTGCAGCCAGGGCGCACTCATTCCACTGAGTAAGCACCGACCATTTCCGAAATTTTTGACAATATACTTCCGCTTCATCATGCCCCTGAGAGAGGGCCAATAAAGCCTTTTCAGCCTGAATCTCCAGGTTAGGTTCCTCATAGAGCAATCCCAGTGCCAGAAAAAACGCATCCACACTGAGCAATGCAGGATCCCCTGGTGCCAATGCAAATGCCCAATTCTGAGGGTCGCCCCGCAGGAAAGATATTACAATCTTGACCTGCTGAGCAGGGTCTCCAGAGGAGCGAGATTTCAAAGAAAGAAACAATTTACAATTGTTCCTGAAATTCAGGAAGGTAGATCTATCTCCAGAAAAAAACTCTGGAATAGGAATTCTAGGTTCAGACATAGGAGTGTGAACAACAAAATCCTGTATATTTTGAACTCTTACAGCAAGATTATTCAGGATGGAAGCCAAACTCTGGACATCCATGTTAAACAGCTAAGGTCAGAGCCATTCAAGGGTTAAGAGGAGGTAAGAAGCAGCTAGACAGCAATTAAGAGCTAGGCAGCAAAACTCTGAGGGGGAAAAAAAAAAAAATTCCCTTCAACACTTCTTTTTCTCCTGCTTCAGCCCAAACAATTAACACTTTGTGGGCCGGCTATACTGTCATGATTCCCAGTGGCAGGGAATTTGTCAACATAACACGGGCAAAAACAGGACGAGCTCTAGGGTGATGGAACCTGAGCTGACCGCGATCCTGAACCTCAACACTCAACTAACAGTAGCCGGGGGACGTTCCTGGGGGGCCCCTAGACGTCTCGCGCCAGCCGGAGATCTAGCTTCCCCTATCAGAAGAATAACAGACCTCACTTGCCTCCAGAGAAATATTCCCACAGAGATAGCAGCCTCCCACATATAATGACGGTGAAATGAGAGGAAGGCACAAACGTAGTTATGAAAACAGATTCAGCAAAATGAGGCCCGCTTAAGCTAGATAGCAGAGGATACAAAAGGTGAACTGCGCGGTCAGCTGAAAAACCCTTCAAAATACCATCCTGAAATTACTTGAACTCATGTGCCAACTCATGGTACATGAGTGGTAATTTCAGCCCACTAGAGCAACCAGCAGCAGAGAATTACATATCTGCAAGCTGGACTAAAAAACATGAAAGCAATCATGAAACAGGGAAATACAGACTTAGCTTGTCTTGAAGGCCTAGGAGCAGGTAACAGAGACACACACTGATACATTGATAGCCGGCAAGGGAATGACAGGAAAGCCAGGTTAATTTGGAAACACCCAGCCACTGATGGACAGGTGGAAACCAGAGACCGCAACCCACCAAAGTCACCCAGTACCAGTTGTAACCACCAGAGGGAGCCCAAAAACAGAATCCACAACAGTGTGCCTAACAAACCCTAGACACCTCGACACAGCCGGAGGACTAAATACCCCTATAGATGGAAATAGGAATGCTATCTTGCCTCAGAGCAGACCCCCAAAGGATAGGCAACCCCCCACGAAAAATGACTGTGAGTAGGAGAAGAATAGACACACGCAGGTAGAAAACAGGATTTAGCAAAAGAGGCCACTCTAGCTAAATAGGAAAGGATAGAACAGATTACTAGGCGGTCAGTATTAAAACCTTCCAAAAATATCCACAACAGATAATGCAAAAAGTTCCACAATCTAACTAAATACATGGAATGTATATCTGCCACTCCAGAGAATCCAACAAGACTGAGAAAATACTGACACAATCTAAGCTGGACAAGAAAACACAAAGAATAGCATTGAATTGTGAAGCACACAGCATGTGTGCCACAGGAAAAAAAAGACAGACACTTATCTTTGCTGATTTGGCAGAAAGGCAGGAGGAACCAGGCAGAGGTCCAACACCTCCCAACAACAATTGACAACTGGCAAGGACTAATGAATCCTGCACACCTAAATACCCCAGTCAGAACTGCAATCAGCAGACACACCTGACCAGGACTGCAACCCAGGGACAACTGCATTACCACCTACTACCACCGGAGGGAACCCAAAAGCAGAATTCACAACAGTACCCTCCCCTTGAGGAGGGGTCACCGAACCCTCACCAGCGCCCCCAGGCCGATCAGGACGAGCCAGATGAAAGGCATGGACCAGATCAGCAGCATGGACATCAGAAACAAAAACCCAAGAATTATCCTCCTGGCCATAACCCTTCCATTTGACAAGGTACTGAAGCCTCCGCCTCGAAAAACGAGAATCCAAAATCTTCTCAACCACATACTCCAACTCCCCATCAACCAAAACAGGGGCCGGAGGATCAACAGAGGGAACAACGGGCACCACATATTTCCGCAATAAAGATCTATGGAAGACATTATGGATAGCAAAAGAGGCCGGAAGCGCCAATCGAAAAGACACAGGATTAATAATCTCAGAAATCCTATAAGGACCAATAAACCGAGGCTTAAACTTAGGGGAAGAGACCTTCATAGGAACATGACGGGAAGACAACCAAACCAAATCCCCAACCCGCAGCCGGGAACCAACACACCGACGACGGTTAGCAAAACGTTGAGCCTCCTCCTGAGACAACACCAAATTGTCCACCACATGAGCCCAAATCTGCTGCAACCTGTCAACCACAGAATCCACACCAGGACAGTCAGAAGGCTCAACCTGCCCAGAAGAAAAACGAGGATGAAAACCAAAATTACAAAAAAAGGCGAAACCAAAGTAGCCGAACTAGCCCGATTATTAAGGGCAAACTCGGCCAATGGCAAAAAGGCCATCCAATCATCCTGATCGGCAGACACAAAGCATCTCAAATAAGTCTCCAAAGTCTGATTAGTTCGCTCGGTCTGGCCATTTGTCTGAGGATGAAATGCAGAAGAAAAAGACAAATCAATGCCCAGCCTAGCACAAAAGGCCCGCCAAAACGTAGAAACAAACTGGGAACCTCTGTCGGACACAATATTCTCCGGAATACCATGCAAACGAACCACATGCTGAAAAAACAACGGAACCAACTCTGAAGAGGAAGGCAATTTAGGCAAAGGCACCAAATGAACCATCTTAGAAAACCGGTCACAAACAACACAGATAACCGACATCCTCTGGGAAATCGGAAGATCAGAAATAAAATCCATAGAAATATGCGTCCAGGGCCTCTCAGGGACCGGCAATGGCAAAAGTAACCCACTAGCACGGGAACAACAAGGCTTGGCCCGTGCACAAGTTCCACAGGACTGCACAAAAGAACGCACATCACGTGACAACGAAGGCCACCAAAAGGACCTACCAACCAAATCTCTGGTACCAAAAATACCAGGATGACCAGCCAACACAGAACAGTGAACCTCAGAAATCACTCTACTAGTCCATCTGTCAGGAACAAACAATTTCCCCACAGGACAGCGGTCAGGTCTATCAGCCTGAAATTCCTGAAGAACCCGCCATAAATCAGGGGAAATGGCAGAAAGAACCACCCCTTCTTTCAGAATGCCGACCGGTTCAAGAACCTCAGAAGAATCAGGCAAAAAACTCCTAGAAAGGGCATCAGCCTTAATATTCTTAGAACCCGGAAGATACAAAACCACGAAATCAAAACGGGAAAAAAACAAGGACCATCGAGCCTGTCTAGGACTCAGCCGTTTGGCAGACTCGAGGTAAATCAAATTCTTATGATCGGTCAGGACCACAATATGGTGCTTAGCTCCCTCAAGCCAATGTCGCCACTCCTCAAACGCCCACTTCATAGCCAACAACTCCCGATTGCCGACATCATAATTGCGTTCAGCAGGCGAAAACTTGCGGGAGAAGAAGGCACACGGTTTCATCAAAGAACCAACAGAATCCCTTTGAGACAAAACGGCCCCTGCCCCAATCTCAGAAGCATCAATCTCAACCTGAAACGGAAGAGAAACATCTGGTTGGCGCAACACCGGAGCAGAAGTAAATCGGCGTTTAAGCTCCTGAAAGGCAGAGACAGCCGCAGAGGACCAATTCGCCACATCAGTGCCTTTTTTCGTCAAATCAGTCAAGGGTTTAACCACGCTGGAGAAGTTAGCAATGAACCGGCGATAAAAATTTGCAAAACCCAAAAATATCTGAAGGCTCTTCACGGATGTGGGTTGAATCCAATCATGAATGGCCTGAACCTTAACCGGATCCATCTCCATAGATGAGGGAGAAAAAATAAAGCCCAAAAAAGAAACCTTCTGCACCCCAAAGAGACACTTAGACCCCTTCACAAACAAAGCATTGTCACGAAGGATCTGAAATACCATCCTGACCTGTTCCACATGAGACTTCCAATCATCGGAAAAAATCAAAATATCGTCCAAATATACAATCAAGAATTTATCAATATAAGTCCGGAAGATATCATGCATGAAGGATTGAAAAACAGATGGAGCGTTAGTGAGCCCGAATGGCATCACAAGGTATTCAAAATGGCCTTCGGGCGTATTAAACGCAGTTTTCCATTCATCACCCTGCTTAATACGAACAAGATTATATGCCCCCCGAAGGTCAATCTTCGTAAACCAACTAGCCCCCTTAATCCTAGCAAACAAATCAGAAAGCAAAGGTAAAGGGTATTGAAACTTGACCGTGATCTTATTCAAGAGGCGATAATCAATACAAGGTCTCAAGGAGCCATCCTTCTTAGCAACAAAAAAAAACAACCTGCTCCCAACGGTGAAGAAGATGGCCGAATATGCCCTTTCTCCAAAGACTCCTTAACATAACTCCGCATGGCGGTATGTTCAGGCACAGGCAGGTTGAAAAGTCAGCCCTTAGGAAACTTACTGCCTGGAATCAAGTCAATCGCACAATCACAGTCCCTGTGCGGTGGACGGGAACTGGACTTGGGCTCATCGAATACATCCTGAAAATCAGACAAAAACTCTGGAATTTCAGAAGAGGAAGAAGAGGAGATTGACATGAAAGGAACATCATTATGAACCCCCTGACAACCCCAACTAGTCACAGACATAGATTTCCAATCCAACACAGGATTATGTACCTGCAACCACAGGAAACCCAGCACGATAACATCATGCAAATTATGCAACACCAGAAATCGACAATCTTCCTGATGGGCTGGCGCCATGTGCATGGTCACCTGTATCCAAAACTGGGGCTTATTTTTAGCCAAAGGTGTAGCATCAATCCCCCTTAAAGGAATAGGGTTCTGCAAAGGCTGCAAGAGAAAACCACAACGCCTGGCAAACTCAAAATCCATTAAGTTCAAGGCGGCGCCTGAATCCACAAACGCCATGACAGAAAATGATGACAATGAGCAGATCAAGGACACCGATAACAGAAATTTAGGTTGTACAGTACTGATAGTAAATGAACTAGCGATCCTTTTTGTCTGCTTAGGGCAGACTGAAATGACATGAGAAGCGTCGCCACAATAATAACACAACCTATTCTGACGTCTGAATCCTTGTCGTTCCGTTCTAGACAAAATCCTATCACACTGCATTGGCTCAGGACTTTGCTCTAAGGACGACGCCACAGCGCGCACAGTTTGACGCTCCCGCAAGCGCCGATCAATCTGAATGGCCAGAGACATAGAATCATTCAGACCGGAAGGCGTGGGAAACCCCACCATAACATCTTTAACGGATTCAGAAAGACCCTTTCTGAAAATTGCCGCCAAAGCATAATCATTCCATTTAGTCAACACAGACCATGTTCTAAATTTCTGACAATACCATTCTGCCGCCTCTTGACCCTGAAACAGGGCCAACAAGGTTTTCTCCGCTTGATTCACAGAATTAGGTTTATCATATAATAATCCTAAAGCCTGAAAAAAGGAATCTACATTAAGCAAGGCCGGATTCCCAGATTCCAGGGAAAATGCCCAATCCTGTGGATCACCACGCAGCAGGGAGATGACAATTTTAACCTGCTGAATGGAATCACCGGAGGATCGCAGTCTCAGAGCAAAAAACAGTTTACAATTGTTTTTAAAACCGAAAAATTTGGACCTATCACCAAAAAACAAATCAGGAGTAGGAATCTTCAGCTGTAAAGCAGGAGTCTGAACAATATAATCAGAAATACCCTGTACCCTAGCAGCAAGCTGGTCTACACGAGAAGCTAATTCCTGAACATCCATGCTGGCACAAGACTCCTCAGCCACCCATAAATAAAGAGGGAAGAAAAGACAAAACAGACTGCAGAAAAAAATGGCTCAACACCTTTCTTCCCTTCTTCTGAGATGCATTTAACTCATTATTGGCCAGTTGTACTGTTATGATCTGGTGACCTTGGAGCCGCATGAAAACTTTCTCTGGAGTCGGTGGAACTTGTACTGACCGCAAATCCTGAACTAACACCGCAACTAGAAGTAACCGTGGGGTGTGCCTAACAAACCCTAGACACCTCGACACAGCCGGAGGACTAAATACCCCTATAGATGGAAATAGGAATGCTATCTTGCCTCAGAGCAGACCCCCAAAGGATAGGCAGTCCCCCACAAATAATGACTGAGTAGGAGAAGAATAGACACACGCAGGTAGAAAACAGGATTTAGCAAAAGAGGCCACTCTAGCTAAATAGGAAAGGATAGGACAGATTACTAGGCGGTCAGTATTAAAACCCTTCCAAAAATATCCACAACAGATAATACAAAAAGTTCCACAATCTAACTAAAGACATGGAATGTATATCTGCCACTCCAGAGAATCCAACAAGACTGAGAAAATACTGACACAATCTAAGCTGGACAAGAAAACACAAAGAATAGCATTGAATTGTGAAGCACACAGCATGTGTGCCACAGGAAAAAAAAAACAGACACTTATCTTTGCTGATTTGGCAGAAAGGCAGGAGTGTTATGGTTCTCAATGGCAAGAGAACATAGCCCAGCAAACATAAGAACTAGCTCTTGGAAGGATGGAAACTAAACTGACCATGAACTAAACCTGCCGCACAACTAACAGTAGCCGGGTAGCGTAGCCTGCGTTTTATCCCTAGACGCCCAGCGCCGGCCGGAGGACTAACTAATCCTGGCAGAGGA
Organism: Ranitomeya variabilis; assembly: GCF_051348905.1. Taxonomy (NCBI): domain Eukaryota; kingdom Metazoa; phylum Chordata; class Amphibia; order Anura; family Dendrobatidae; genus Ranitomeya; species Ranitomeya variabilis. The sequence goes on from NC_135234.1 coordinate 110,860,364, forward strand.
AAATATAGTCCTGGCTCACCTCTAGAGAAATTTCCCCGAAAGGCAGACAGAGGCCCCCACAAATATTGGCGGTGATTTTAGATGAAATGACAAACGTAGTATGAAAATAGGTTTAGCAAAATTGAGGTCCGCTTACTAGATAGCAGGAAGACAGAAAGGGCACTTTCATGGTCAGCTGAAAACCCTATCAAAACCCATCCTGAAATTACTTTAAGACTCTAGTATTAACTCATAACATCAGAGTGGCAATTTCAGATCACAAGAGCTTTCCAGACACAGAAACGAAACTACAGCTGTGAACTGGAACAAAATGCAAAAACAAACAAGGACAAAAGTCCAACTTAGCTGGGAGTTGTCTAGCAGCAGGAACATGCACAGAAAGGCTTCTGATTACAATGTTGACCGGCATGGAAGTGACAGAGGAGCAAGGCTAAATAGCGACTCCCACATCCTGATGGAAACAGGTGAACAGAGAGGATGATGCACACCAGTTCAATTCCACCAGTGGCCACCGGGGGAGCCCAAAATCCAATTTCACAACAGTACCCCCCCCTCAAGGAGGGGGCACCGAACCCTCACCAGAACCAGAACAGATCAGGATGAGCCCTATGAAAGGCACGGACCAAATCGGAGGCATGAACATCAGAGGCAGTCACCCAAGAATTATCCTCCTGACCGTATCCCTTCCATTTGACCAGATACTGGAGTTTCCGTCTGGAAACACGGGAGTCCAAGATTTTTTCCACAACGTACTCCAACTCGCCCTCAACCAACACCGGAGCAGGAGGCTCAACGGAAGGCACAACCGGTACCTCATACCTGCGCAATAATGACCGATGAAAAACATTATGAATAGAAAAAGATGCAGGGAGGTCCAAACGGAAGGACACAGGGTTAAGAATCTCCAATATCTTGTACGGGCCGATGAACCGAGGCTTAAACTTGGGAGAAGAAACCCTCATAGGGACAAAACGAGAAGACAACCACACCAAGTCCCCAACACAAAGCCGAGGACCAACCCGACGCCGGCGGTTGGCAAAAAGCTGAGTCTTCTCCTGGGACAACTTCAAATTGTCCACTACCTGCCCCCAAATCTGATGCAACCTCTCCACCACAGCATCCACTCCAGGACAATCCGAAGATTCCACCTGACCAGAAGAAAATCGAGGATGAAACCCCGAATTACAGAAAAAGGGAGACACCAAGGTGGCAGAGCTGGCCCGATTATTGAGGGCAAACTCCGCTAAAGGCAAAAAAGCAACCCAATCATCCTGATCTGCAGACACAAAACACCTCAAATATGTCTCCAAGGTCTGATTCGTCCGCTCGGTCTGGCCATTAGTCTGAGGATGGAAAGCAGACGAGAAAGACAAATCTATGCCCATCCTAGCACAGAATGCTCGCCAAAATCTAGACACGAATTGGGTTCCTCTGTCAGAAACGATATTCTCCGGAATACCATGCAAACGGACCACATTTTGAAAAAACAGAGGAACCAACTCGGAAGAAGAAGGCAACTTAGGCAGGGGAACCAAATGGACCATCTTAGAGAAACGATCACACACCACCCAGATGACAGACATCTTCTGAGAAACAGGAAGATCCGAAATAAAATCCATCGAGATGTGCGTCCAGGGCCTCTTCGGGATAGGCAAGGGCAACAACAATCCACTAGCCCGAGAACAACAAGGCTTGGCCCGAGCACAAACGTCACAAGACTGCACGAAGCCTCGCACATCTCGAGACAGGGAAGGCCACCAGAAGGACCTTGCCACCAAATCCCTGGTACCAAAGATTCCAGGATGACCTGCCAACGCAGAAGAATGAACCTCAGAAATGACTTTACTGGTCCAATCATCAGGAACAAACAGTCTACCAGGTGGGCAACGATCAGGTCTATCCGCCTGAAACTCCTGCAAGGCCCGCCGCAGGTCTGGAGAAACGGCAGACAATATCACTCCATCCTTAAGGATACCTGTAGGTTCAGAATTACCAGGGGAGTCAGGCTCAAAACTCCTAGAAAGGGCATCCGCCTTAACATTCTTAGAACCCGGCAGGTAGGACACCACAAAATTAAACCGAGAGAAAAACAACGACCAGCGCGCCTGTCTAGGATTCAGGCGTCTGGCGGACTCAAGATAAATTAGATTTTTGTGGTCAGTCAATACCACCACCTGATGTCTAGCCCCCTCAAGCCAATGACGCCACTCCTCAAAAGCCCACTTCATGGCCAAAAGCTCCCGATACCCAACATCATAATTCCGCTCGGCGGGCGAAAATTTACGCGAGAAAAAAGCACAAGGTCTCATCACGGAGCAATCGGAACTTCTCTGCGACAAAACCGCCCCAGCTCCGATTTCAGAAGCGTCGACCTCAACCTGAAAAGGAAGAGTAACATCAGGCTGACGCAACACAGGGGCGGAAGAAAAGCGGCGCTTAAGCTCCCGAAAGGCCTCCACAGCAGCAGGGGACCAATCAGCAACATCAGCACCCTTCTTAGTCAAATCAGTCAATGGTTTAACAACATCAGAAAAACCAGCAATAAATCGACGATAAAAGTTAGCAAAGCCCAAAAATTTCTGAAGACTCTTAAGAGAAGAGGGTTGCGTCCAATCACAAATAGCCTGAACCTTGACAGGATCCATCTCGATGGAAGAGGGGGAAAAAATATATCCCAAAAAGGAAATCTTTTGAACCCCAAAAACGCACTTAGAACCCTTCACACACAAGGAATTAGACCGCAAAACCTGAAAAACCCTCCTGACCTGCTGGACATGAGAGTCCCAGTCATCCGAAAAAATCAAAATATCATCCAGATACACAATCATAAATTTATCCAAATAATCACGGAAAATGTCATGCATAAAGGACTAAAAGACTGAAGGGGCATTTGAAAGACCAAAAGGCATCACCAAATACTCAAAGTGGCCCTCGGGCGTATTAAATGCGGTTTTCCACTCATCCCCCTGCTTAATTCGCACCAAATTATACGCCCCACGGAGATCTATCTTAGAGAACCACTTGGCCCCCTTTATGCGAGCAAACAAATCAGTCAGCAGTGGCAACGGATATTGATATTTAACCGTGATTTTATTCAAAAGCCGATAATCAATGCACGGTGTTGTGAATTTGGATTCTGGGCTCCCCCGGTGGCCGCTTGTGGAATTGGACTTGTCATCCTCTTTCCTGTTTCACCTGGTTCCATCAGTAGTGGGTGTCGCTATTTAAGCTCATTTCTCTGGTGGTTTCTTGCCGGTCAACAATGTTATCTGATGCCTCTCAGTGCTTGTTCCTGCTTCTAGACTACTACTAGATAAGTTGGACTTTTGTCCATGTTTTGTTTTGCCTATTTGTTCCAGTTCACAGCTGAAGTTTTGTTACTGTGTCTGGAAAGCTCTCGTTGATCAGGGATTGCTACTCTGGCGTTATGAGTTAATGCCAGAGTTTAAGGTAATCTCTGGATGGTGTTTTGTTAGTGTTTTTCTGCTGACCATGAAAGTATACTATCTGTCTTCTGCTATCTAGTAAGCGGACCTCAAATTTGCTAAGACTATTTTCCTGCTGCGTTTGTTGTTTCATCTGAACTCACCGTCATTATATGTGGGGGGCTACTGTCTTCTTTGGAATATTTCTCTAGAGGTGAGCCAGGTCTTATATTTCCCTCTGCTAGCTATTTAGGTCTTAGGCCAGAGCTGGGCATCTAGCTATAAATAGGAAATGCTACCTGGCTATTTCTAGTTGCGCGGCAGGCTTAGTTCATGGTCAGTATAGTTCCATCTTCCGAGAGCTTGTCCCTCTATAGGCTTGCTATGATCTCTGCCTGCAGAGATCATGACAGTTTGACCGGCCCATAAAGTGTTAAAGACCCAGGTTGAGAAAGGAGAGTTATAAGAAGTCTGCTGGAATTTTTTTTTTTTTTTTTTTTTTTTTTTTTTTTTTCCTCCAGTCTGCCTTGCTGCAGTCTTTTTTCTCTCTCTCCTCCTAATCTCTGTATGGTCTGTGCTTACTCAGTGGAATGAGTGCGCCTTGGCGGCAACTTTCAGAGAAGGTCTCTCTGATGCCGTTAAGGATGTTATGGTGGGGTTCCCTGTGCCTGCAGGTCTGAATGAGTCCATGACAATGGCTATTCAGATTGATAGGCGTCTGCGGGAGCGCAAACCGGTGCACCATCTGGCGGTGTCTATGGAAAAGACGCCAGAAAGTATGCAGTGTGATAGAATTCTGTCCAGGAGCGAGCGACAGAATTTTAGACGGAAGAATGGATTGTGTTTCTATTGTGGGGATTCTACTCATGTTATATCAGCATGCTCTAGGCGTACAAAGAAGCTTGATAAGTCTGTTTCCATTGGCACCATTCAGTCTAAGTTTATTTTGTCTGTAACCCTGATTTGCTCTTTGTCATCCATTGCCACGGACGCCTATGTTGACTCTGGCGCCGCTCTGAGTCTTATGGATTGGTCCTTTGCCAATCGTTGTGGTTTTGATTTAGAGCCTTTGGAGACTCTTATTCCTCTGAAGGGGATTGACTCCACCCCATTGGCTAATAATAAACCACAATACTGGACACAAGTAACCATGCGTATCAATCCGGATCACCAGGAGATTATTCGTTTCCTGGTGCTGTATAATTTACATGACGATTTGGTACTGGGATTGCCATGGTTGCAGTCTCACAACCCAGTCTTGGACTGGAGAGCAATGTCTGTGTTGAGCTGGGGATGTAAGGGTATTCATGGGGACTTACCTTTGGTTTCTATTTCGTCGTCCATTCCCTCTGAAGTCCCTGAGTTCCTCTCTGATTATCAAGACGTCTTTGACGAACCCAAGCTTGGGTCGTTACCTCCGCACCGTGAGTGCGATTGTGCCATAGATTTGATACCGGGTTGTAAATATCCCAAGGGTCGTTTGTTTAATCTGTCTGTGCCGGAACATGCTGCTATGCGGGAATATATAAAGGAGTCTTTGGAAAAGGGACATATTCGTCCATCTTCTTCTCCCTTGGGAGCTGGGTTTTTCTTTGTCTCAAAAAAAGACGGCTCTTTGAGACCATGTATTGATTATCGGCTTCTGAATAAGATCACTGTTAAGTATCAATACCCATTGCCATTGCTTACTGATTTGTTTGCTCGTATAGAGGGTGCTAAGTGGTTCTCTAAAATTGATCTTCGTGGGGCGTATAATTTGGTGCGGATCAGGCAGGGGGATGAGTGGAAGACCGCATTTAATACGCCCGAGGGCCACTTTGAGTATTTGGTCATGCCTTTTGGTCTTTCTAATGCCCCTTCAGTTTTCCAGTCTTTTATGCATGATATTTTCCGCGATTTTCTGGATAAGTTTATGATAATATATCTGGATGATATTCTGATTTTTTCTGATGACTGGGACTCTCATGTCCAGCAGGTCAGGAGAGTTTTTCAGGTTCTGCGGTCTAATTCTTTATGTGTGAAGGGGTCTAAGTGCGTTTTTGGGGTCCAGAAAATTTCCTTTTTGGGGTATATTTTTTCTCCCTCTTCCATTGAGATGGATCCCGTCAAGGTGCAAGCTATTTGTGACTGGACTCAGCCCTCCTCTCTTAAGGGTCTTCAGAGATTTTTGGGCTTTGCCAACTTTTACCGCCGATTTATTGCTGGTTTTTCGGATGTCGTTAAACCACTGACTGATTTGACCAGACAAGGCGCTGATGTTGCTAATTGGTCCCCTCATGCTGTAGAGGCCTTTCAGGAGCTTAAGCGCCGTTTTGCCTCTGCCCCTGTGTTGCGTCAGCCTGATGTGAATCTGCCTTTTCAGGTTGAGGTTGACGCTTCGGAGATCGGAGCTGGGGCAGTGTTGTCGCAGAAAGGTTCCGACTGCTCCGTCATTAGGCCTTGTGCCTTCTTTTCTCGCAAATTTTCGCCCGCAGAGCGGAATTATGATGTTGGGAATCGGGAGCTTTTGGCCATGAAGTGGGCGTTTGAGGAGTGGCGCCATTGGCTCGAGGGGGCTAGGCATCAGGTGGTGGTATTGACTGACCACAAAAATTTGATTTATCTTGAGACTGCCAGACGCCTGAATCCTAGACAGGCGCGCTGGTCTTTATTTTTTTCTCGCTTTAATTTTGTGGTGTCATACCTACCGGGTTCTAAGAATGTTAAGGCAGATGCCCTTTCTAGGAGTTTTGACCCGGACTCTCCTGGTAATTCTGAACCCACAGGTATCCTTAGGGAGGGAGTAATTTTGTCGGCCGTTTCTCCTGATCTGCGGCGGTCCTTGCAAGAGTTTCAGGCGGATAGACCGGATCGTTGTCCGCCTGATAGACTGTTTGTTCCGGATGATTGGACCAGCAGAGTCATCTCTGAGGTACATTCTTCTGCATTGGCAGGTCATCCCGGAATTTTTGGTACCAGGGATTTGGTGGCAAGATCCTTCTGGTGGCCTTCCCTGTCACGAGATGTGCGAGTCTTTGTGCAGTCATGTGACGTTTGTGCTCGGGCCAAGTCTTGTAGTTCTCGGGCTAGCGGACTGCTGTTGCCCTTGCCTATTCTTAAGAGGCCTTGGACACACATCTCGATGGATTTTATTTCAGATCTGCCTGTTTCCCAGAAGATGTCTGTCATCTGGGTGGTCTGTGACCGTTTCTCTAAGATGGTCCATTTGGTTCCTCTGCCCAAGTTGCCTTCTTCTTCTGAGTTGGTTCCTCTGTTTTTTCAGAATGTTGTACGATTGCACGGTATTCCTGAGAATATTGTTTCTGACAGAGGTACTCAATTTGTGTCTAGATTTTGGCGGGCATTCTGTGCTAGGATGGGCATAGATTTGTCTTTTTCATCTGCTTTTCACCCTCAGACTAATGGCCAGACCGAGCGGACTAATCAGACCCTGGAGACATATCTGAGGTGTTTTGTCTCTGCTGACCAGGATGATTGGGTTGCTTTTTTGCCATTGGCAGAGTTCGCCCTCAATAATCGGGCCAGCTCTTCCACCTTGGTGTCCCCGTTTTTCTGTAATTCGGGGTTTCACCCTCGATTTTCCTCCGGTCAGGTGGAATCCTCGGATTGTCCTGGAGTGGATGCGGTGGTGGAGAGATTGCATCACATCTGGGGGCAGGTTATGGACAATTTGAAGTTGTCCCAGGAGAAGACTCAGCGTTTTGCCAACCGTCATCGTCGTGTTGGTTCTCGGCTTTGTGTTGGAGATTTGGTGTGGTTGTCTTCTCGTTTTGTCCCTATGAGGGTCTCTTCTCCTAAGTTTAAACCTCGGTTCATCGGCCCTTATAGAATATTGGAGATTCTTAATCCTGTTTCTTTCCGTTTGGACCTCCCTGCGTCCTTTTCCATTCATAACGTTTTTCATCGGTCGTTATTGCGCAGGTATGAGGTACCTGTGGTACCTTCAGTTGAGCCTCCTGCTCCGGTGTTGGTTGAGGGTGAGTTGGAGTACGTTGTGGAGAAAATTTTGGACTCTCGTGTTTCCAGACGGAGACTCCAGTATCTGGTCAACTGGAAGGGTTACGGCCAGGAGGATAATTCTTGGGTCAATGCATCTGATGTTCATGCTTCTGATCTTGTTCGTGCCTTCCATAGGGCTCATCCTGGTCGCCCTGGTGGATCTGGTGAGGGTTCGGTGCCCCCTCCTTGAGGGGGGGGTACTGTTGTGAATTTGGATTCTGGGCTCCCCCGGTGGCCGCTTGTGGAATTGGACTTGTCATCCTCTTTCCTGTTTCACCTGGTTCCATCAGTAGTGGGTGTCGCTATTTAAGCTCATTTCTCTGGTGGTTTCTTGCCGGTCAACAATGTTATCTGATGCCTCTCAGTGCTTGTTCCTGCTTCTAGACTACTACTAGATAAGTTGGACTTTTGTCCATGTTTTGTTTTGCCTATTTGTTCCAGTTCACAGCTGAAGTTTTGTTACTGTGTCTGGAAAGCTCTCGTTGATCAGGGATTGCTACTCTGGCGTTATGAGTTAATGCCAGAGTTTAAGGTAATCTCTGGATGGTGTTTTGTTAGTGTTTTTCTGCTGACCATGAAAGTATACTATCTGTCTTCTGCTATCTAGTAAGCGGACCTCAAATTTGCTAAGACTATTTTCCTGCTGCGTTTGTTGTTTCATCTGAACTCACCGTCATTATATGTGGGGGGCTACTGTCTTCTTTGGAATATTTCTCTAGAGGTGAGCCAGGTCTTATATTTCCCTCTGCTAGCTATTTAGGTCTTAGGCCAGAGCTGGGCATCTAGCTATAAATAGGAAATGCTACCTGGCTATTTCTAGTTGCGCGGCAGGCTTAGTTCATGGTCAGTATAGTTCCATCTTCCGAGAGCTTGTCCCTCTATAGGCTTGCTATGATCTCTGCCTGCAGAGATCATGACAGCACGGCCTCAAAGAGCCATCTTTCTTAGCCACAAAGAAAAAACCGGCTCCTAAGGGAGATGACGAAGGACGAATATGTCCCTTTTCCAAGGACTCCTTTATATATTCTCGCATAGCAGCATGTTCAGGCACAGACAGATTAAATAAACGACCCTTAGGGTATTTACTACCCGGAATCAAATCTATGGCACAATCGCACTCCCGGTGCGGAGGTAATGAACCAAGCTTAGGTTCTTCAAAAACGTCACGATATTCAGTCAAGAATTCAGGAATCTCAGAGGGAATAGATGATGAAATGGAAACCACAGGTACGTCCCCATGCGTCCCCTTACATCCCCAGCTTAACACAGACATAGCTTTCCAGTCAAGGACTGGGTTATGAGATTGCAGCCATGGCAATCCAAGCACCAACACATCATGTAGGTTATACAGCACAAGAAAGCGAATAATCTCCTGGTGATCCGGATTAATCCGCATAGTTACTTGTGTCCAGTATTGTGGTTTATTGCTAGCCAATGGGGTGGAGTCAATCCCCTTCAGGGGTATAGGAGTTTCAAGAGGCTCCAAATCAAACCCACAGCGTTTGGCAAAGGACCAATCCATAAGACTCAAAGCGGCGCCAGAGTCGACATAGGCATCCGCGGTAATAGATGATAAAGAACAAATCAGGGTCACAGATAGAATAAACTTAGACTGTAAAGTGCCAATTGAAACAGACTTATCAAGCTTCTTAGTACGCTTAGAGCATGCTGATATAACATGAGTTGAATCACCGCAATAGAAGCACAACCCATTTTTTCGTCTAAAATTCTGCCGTTCACTTCTAGACAGAATTCTATCACATTGCATATTCTCTGGCGTCTTCTCAGTAGACACCGCCAAATGGTGCACAGGTTTGCGCTCCCGCAGACGCCTATCGATCTGGATAGCCATTGTCATGGACTCATTCAGACCCGCAGGCACAGGGAACCCCACCATAACATCCTTAATGGCATCAGAGAGACCCTCTCTGAAATTCGCCGCCAGGGCGCACTCATTCCACTGAGTAAGCACAGCCCATTTACGGAATTTCTGGCAGTATATTTCAGCTTCGTCTTGCCCCTGAGATAGGGACATCAAGGCCTTTTCCGCCTGAAGTTCTAACTGAGGTTCCTCATAAAGCAACCCCAAGGCCAGAAAAAACGCATCCACATTGAGCAACGCAGGATCCCCTGGAGCCAATGCAAAAGCCCAATCCTGAGGGTCGCCCCGGAGCAAGGAAATCACAATCCTGACCTGCTGAGCAGGATCTCCAGCAGAGCGAGATTTCAGGGACAAAAACAACTTGCAATTATTTTTGAAATTTTGAAAGCAAGATCTATTCCCCGAGAAAAATTCAGGCAAAGGAATTCTAGGTTCAGATATAGGAACATGAACAACAAAATCTTGTAAATTTTGAACTTTCGTGGTGAGATTATTCAAACCTGCAGCTAAACTCTGAATATCCATTTTAAACAGGTGAACACAGAGCCATTCCAGGATTAGAAGGAGAGAGAGAGAGAAAGGCTGCAATATAGGCAGACTTGCAAGAGATTCAATTACAAGCACACTCAGAACTGAAAATTAAAAAAAAAAAAAAATCTTCAGCAGACTTCTCTTTTCTCTCCTTTCTCTGTCAATTAATTTAACCCTTTTTGTGGCCGGTCAAACTGTTATGGTTCTCAATGGCAAGAGAACATAGCCCAGCAAACATAAGAACTAGCTCTTGGAAGGATGGAAACTAAACTGACCATGAACTAAACCTGCCACACAACTAACAGTAGCCGGGTAGCGTATCCTGCATTTTATCCCTAGACGCCCAGCGCCGGCCGGAGGACTAACTAATCCTGGCAGAGGAAAATATAGTCCTGGCTCACCTCTAGAGAAATTTCCCCGAAAGGCAGACAGAGGCCCCCACAAATATTGGCGGTGATTTTAGATGAAATGACAAACGTAGTATGAAAATAGGTTTAGCAAAATTAAGGTCCGCTTACTAGATAGCAGGAAGACAGAAAGGGCACTTTCATGGTCAGCTGAAAACCCTATCAAAACCCATCCTGAAATTACTTTAAGACTCTAGTATTAACTCATAACATCAGAGTGGCAATTTCAGATCACAAGAGCTTTCCAGACACAGAAACGAAACTACAGCTGTGAACTGGAACAAAATGCAAAAACAAACAAGGACAAAAGTCCAACTTAGCTGGGAGTTGTCTAGCAGCAGGAACATGCACAGAAAGGCTTCTGATTACAATGTTGACCGGCATGGAAGTGACAGAGGAGCAAGGCTAAATAGCGACTCCCACATCCTGATGGAAACAGGTGAACAGAGAGGATGATGCACACCAGTTCAATTCCACCAGTGGCCACCGGGGGAGCCCAAAATCCAATTTCACAACAGTACCCCCCCCTCAAGGAGGGGGCACCGAACCCTCACCAGAACCAGAACAGATCAGGATGAGCCCTATGAAAGGCACGGACCAAATCGGAGGCATGAACATCAGAGGCAGTCACCCAAGAATTATCCTCCTGACCGTATCCCTTCCATTTGACCAGATACTGGAGTTTCCGTCTGGAAACACGGGAGTCCAAGATTTTTTCCACAACGTACTCCAACTCGCCCTCAACCAACACCGGAGCAGGAGGCTCAACGGAAGGCACAACCGGTACCTCATACCTGCGCAATAATGACCGATGAAAAACATTATGAATAGAAAAAGATGCAGGGAGGTCCAAACGGAAGGACACAGGGTTAAGAATCTCCAATATCTTGTACGGGCCGATGAACCGAGGCTTAAACTTGGGAGAAGAAACCCTCATAGGGACAAAACGAGAAGACAACCACACCAAGTCCCCAACACAAAGCCGAGGACCAACCCGACGCCGGCGGTTGGCAAAAAGCTGAGTCTTCTCCTGGGACAACTTCAAATTGTCCACTACCTGCCCCCAAATCTGATGCAACCTCTCCACCACAGCATCCACTCCAGGACAATCCGAAGATTCCACCTGACCAGAAGAAAATCGAGGATGAAACCCCGAATTACAGAAAAAGGGAGACACCAAGGTGGCAGAGCTGGCCCGATTATTGAGGGCAAACTCCGCTAAAGGCAAAAAAGCAACCCAATCATCCTGATCTGCAGACACAAAACACCTCAAATATGTCTCCAAGGTCTGATTCGTCCGCTCGGTCTGGCCATTAGTCTGAGGATGGAAAGCAGACGAGAAAGACAAATCTATGCCCATCCTAGCACAGAATGCTCGCCAAAATCTAGACACGAATTGGGTTCCTCTGTCAGAAACGATATTCTCCGGAATACCATGCAAACGGACCACATTTTGAAAAAACAGAGGAACCAACTCGGAAGAAGAAGGCAACTTAGGCAGGGGAACCAAATGGACCATCTTAGAGAAACGATCACACACCACCCAGATGACAGCCATCTTCTGAGAAACAGGAAGATCCGAAATAAAATCCATCGAGATGTGCGTCCAGGGCCTCTTCGGGATAGGCAAGGGCAACAACAATCCACTAGCCCGAGAACAACAAGGCTTGGCCCGAGCACAAACGTCACAAGACTGCACGAAGCCTCGCACATCTCGAGACAGGGAAGGCCACCAGAAGGACCTTGCCACCAAATCCCTGGTACCAAAGATTCCAGGATGACCTGCCAACGCAGAAGAATGAACCTCAGAAATGACTTTACTGGTCCAATCATCAGGAACAAACAGTCTACCAGGTGGGCAACGATCAGGTCTATCCGCCTGAAACTCCTGCAAGGCCCGCCGCAGGTCTGGAGAAACGGCAGACAATATCACTCCATCCTTAAGGATACCTGTAGGTTCAGAATTACCAGGGGAGTCAGGCTCAAAACTCCTAGAAAGGGCATCCGCCTTAACATTCTTAGAACCCGGCAGGTAGGACACCACAAAATTAAACCGAGAGAAAAACAACGACCAGCGCGCCTGTCTAGGATTCAGGCGTCTGGCGGACTCAAGATAAATTAGATTTTTGTGGTCAGTCAATACCACCACCTGATGTCTAGCCCCCTCAAGCCAATGACGCCACTCCTCAAAAGCCCACTTCATGGCCAAAAGCTCCCGATACCCAACATCATAATTCCGCTCGGCGGGCGAAAATTTACGCGAGAAAAAAGCACAAGGTCTCATCACGGAGCAATCGGAACTTCTCTGCGACAAAACCGCCCCAGCTCCGATTTCAGAAGCGTCGACCTCAACCTGAAAAGGAAGAGCAACATCAGGCTGACGCAACACAGGGGCGGAAGAAAAGCGGCGCTTAAGCTCCCGAAAGGCCTCCACAGCAGCAGGGGACCAATCAGCAACATCAGCACCCTTCTTAGTCAAATCAGTCAATGGTTTAACAACATCAGAAAAACCAGCAATAAATCGACGATAAAAGTTAGCAAAGCCCAAAAATTTCTGAAGACTCTTAAGAGAAGAGGGTTGCGTCCAATCACAAATAGCCTGAACCTTGACAGGATCCATCTCGATGGAAGAGGGGGAAAAAATATATCCCAAAAAGGAAATCTTTTGAACCCCAAAAACGCACTTAGAACCCTTCACACACAAGGAATTAGACCGCAAAACCTGAAAAACCCTCCTGACCTGCTGGACATGAGAGTCCCAGTCATCCGAAAAAATCAAAATATCATCCAGATACACAATCATAAATTTATCCAAATAATCACGGAAAATGTCATGCATAAAGGACTAAAAGACTGAAGGGGCATTTGAAAGACCAAAAGGCATCACCAAATACTCAAAGTGGCCCTCGGGCGTATTAAATGCGGTTTTCCACTCATCCCCCTGCTTAATTCGCACCAAATTATACGCCCCACGGAGATCTATCTTAGAGAACCACTTGGCCCCCTTTATGCGAGCAAACAAATCAGTCAGCAGTGGCAACGGATATTGATATTTAACCGTGATTTTATTCAAAAGCCGATAATCAATGCACGGCCTCAAAGAGCCATCTTTCTTAGCCACAAAGAAAAAACCGGCTCCTAAGGGAGATGACGAAGGACGAATATGTCCCTTTTCCAAGGACTCCTTTATATATTCTCGCATAGCAGCATGTTCAGGCACAGACAGATTAAATAAACGACCCTTAGGGTATTTACTACCCGGAATCAAATCTATGGCACAATCGCACTCCCGGTGCGGAGGTAATGAACCAAGCTTAGGTTCTTCAAAAACGTCACGATATTCAGTCAAGAATTCAGGAATCTCAGAGGGAATAGATGATGAAATGGAAACCACAGGTACGTCCCCATGCGTCCCCTTACATCCCCAGCTTAACACAGACATAGCTTTCCAGTCAAGGACTGGGTTATGAGATTGCAGCCATGGCAATCCAAGCACCAACACATCATGTAGGTTATACAGCACAAGAAAGCGAATAATCTCCTGGTGATCCGGATTAATCCGCATAGTTACTTGTGTCCAGTATTGTGGTTTATTGCTAGCCAATGGGGTGGAGTCAATCCCCTTCAGGGGTATAGGAGTTTCAAGAGGCTCCAAATCAAACCCACAGCGTTTGGCAAAGGACCAATCCATAAGACTCAAAGCGGCGCCAGAGTCGACATAGGCATCCGCGGTAATAGATGATAAAGAACAAATCAGGGTCACAGATAGAATAAACTTAGACTGTAAAGTGCCAATTGAAACAGACTTATCAAGCTTCTTAGTACGCTTAGAGCATGCTGATATAACATGAGTTGAATCACCGCAATAGAAGCACAACCCATTTTTTCGTCTAAAATTCTGCCGTTCACTTCTAGACAGAATTCTATCACATTGCATATTCTCTGGCGTCTTCTCAGTAGACACCGCCAAATGGTGCACAGGTTTGCGCTCCCGCAGACGCCTATCGATCTGGATAGCCATTGTCATGGACTCATTCAGACCCGCAGGCACAGGGAACCCCACCATAACATCCTTAATGGCATCAGAGAGACCCTCTCTGAAATTCGCCGCCAGGGCGCACTCATTCCACTGAGTAAGCACAGCCCATTTACGGAATTTCTGGCAGTATATTTCAGCTTCGTCTTGCCCCTGAGATAGGGACATCAAGGCCTTTTCCGCCTGAAGTTCTAACTGAGGTTCCTCATAAAGCAACCCCAAGGCCAGAAAAAACGCATCCACATTGAGCAACGCAGGATCCCCTGGAGCCAATGCAAAAGCCCAATCCTGAGGGTCGCCCCGGAGCAAGGAAATCACAATCCTGACCTGCTGAGCAGGATCTCCAGCAGAGCGAGATTTCAGGGACAAAAACAACTTGCAATTATTTTTGAAATTTTGAAAGCAAGATCTATTCCCCGAGAAAAATTCAGGCAAAGGAATTCTAGGTTCAGATATAGGAACATGAACAACAAAATCTTGTAAATTTTGAACTTTCGTGGTGAGATTATTCAAACCTGCAGCTAAACTCTGAATATCCATTTTAAACAGGTGAACACAGAGCCATTCCAGGATTAGAAGGAGAGAGAGAGAGAAAGGCTGCAATATAGGCAGACTTGCAAGAGATTCAATTACAAGCACACTCAGAACTGAAAATTAAAAAAAAAAAAAAATCTTCAGCAGACTTCTCTTTTCTCTCCTTTCTCTGTCAATTAATTTAACCCTTTTTGTGGCCGGTCAAACTGTTATGGTTCTCAATGGCAAGAGAACATAGCCCAGCAAACATAAGAACTAGCTCTTGGAAGGATGGAAACTAAACTGACCATGAACTAAACCTGCCACACAACTAACAGTAGCCGGGTAGCGTATCCTGCATTTTATCCCTAGACGCCCAGCGCCGGCCGGAGGACTAACTAATCCTGGCAGAGGAAAATATAGTCCTGGCTCACCTCTAGAGAAATTTCCCCGAAAGGCAGACAGAGGCCCCCACAAATATTGGCGGTGATTTTAGATGAAATGACAAACGTAGTATGAAAATAGGTTTAGCAAAATTAAGGTCCGCTTACTAGATAGCAGGAAGACAGAAAGGGCACTTTCATGGTCAGCTGAAAACCCTATCAAAACCCATCCTGAAATTACTTTAAGACTCTAGTATTAACTCATAACATCAGAGTGGCAATTTCAGATCACAAGAGCTTTCCAGACACAGAAACGAAACTACAGCTGTGAACTGGAACAAAATGCAAAAACAAACAAGGACAAAAGTCCAACTTAGCTGGGAGTTGTCTAGCAGCAGGAACATGCACAGAAAGGCTTCTGATTACAATGTTGACCGGCATGGAAGTGACAGAGGAGCAAGGCTAAATAGCGACTCCCACATCCTGATGGAAACAGGTGAACAGAGAGGATGATGCACACCAGTTCAATTCCACCAGTGGCCACCGGGGGAGCCCAAAATCCAATTTCACAACACAGGAGGAACCAGGCAGAGGTCCAACACCTCCCAACAACAATTCACAACTGGCAAGGACTAATGAATCCTGCACACCTAAATACCCCAGTCAGAACTGCAATCAGCAGACACACCTGACCAGGACTGCAACCCAGGGACAACTGCATTACCACCTACTACCACCGGAGGGAACCGAAAAGCAGAATTCACAACAGGTCTCTGATCCAAAGGCTGGGGCTGTCAGCCCTCTGTCGGCTTCTGGAATGCTGCGATCGTGTTTGATCGCAGCATTTCGAGGGTTAAAGTGCTGGGAGTGATCTGTGACCACTCCTGGCACCTAGTACCGTGTGTCAGCTGTCAGAATCATCTGACACCCGGCATCGATCGCCCGCACACCCCCCGTGTGTGCGGGCGATCGCTCGGATGTAATGTTCCATCCATGGTCAAATAGGCCCAGGGCATATGGATGGAATATTACGTCCGATGTCAGAAAAGGGTTAAAATTAGTCATTATTTAAGTCTGGGCCCATTTCTACTTCTGAGCACTGTTTATGGGTGGCTAGACAGTAGGTTTACGCACAACTTCAAACTTCTGG
Source organism: Ranitomeya variabilis (assembly GCF_051348905.1). NCBI lineage: Eukaryota > Metazoa > Chordata > Amphibia > Anura > Dendrobatidae > Ranitomeya > Ranitomeya variabilis. The sequence goes on from NC_135234.1 coordinate 110,876,690, forward strand.
AAGACCCTACACCTTGAGCTTCAAATTCCTGTTTGCTACATTGTAATGGTATTTTAGCAGCTGCTCTATTAATTCAATGAATTTGTGTGGCAGAAACCTTCCTCATTATGCCTTTATTTGCAAGAACCCATTTGTGCTCTGTATCAGCCACAAATCTCTTCACAGTACAATGATCCCGATTAAGTTTTCATGAAATTTCTAAGGTTTTCATAACATGTCCAAGGCATTGCACTATTTGACCATTTGTGGCCACAGAGAAATACTTTTTTTCTCATATTTTTTGAAACCTGTTGCTTTAAACATATGAAATGCCCTTTCTAAGTATTTTCTTTTAATTTGGCTCACCTGGCAAACTAATTATCACAGGTGTTTAACACTGATTTCAATTATCCAAAGACAAAGAGCTCTGAGACATAATACCATCCATGAGTTTATTTAAAAAACACAAAAATATATATTTATGACACTTAAACCCAATTTCAATTTGCATAAGAATTTGGAACATAGTGTATGGCCTGCATCTGCCTCACATCAGGTCAGCACGCAAAAAAGAGTCCTCACACAGCTCTATTGACAGAAAAATTAAAATGTTATGAGTTTTGGAAAATGGCGAGTAAAGCTTTTTTTTTTATAAATTTCCATTTAAATAAAAAAATATGCAACTTTGTTACTGATGTAATCATAGTGACCTAGACAATCATATTTCCAGGTCATTTTTGCTGCAGCACAAACTTCGAAAAAACAAAACCGAAAAAACAATTAATAATAATCTTTATTTTCATATAGCGCTCATATTCCGCAGCGCTTTACAGTTTTACAATTTTTGCAATTTCACTCACTTGGAATTTTTTTCCCATTTTCCAGTAAACCATATGATAAATTGGATGGTGGCATCCAAAAGTAGAACTAGTTCCACAAAAAGTAAGGCTTATCAGCTTGAAAATAATAAAGTTAGAGCGTCCAATCTGTTGTCTGCTTAGCTGAATAGTAATAAGCTGGCAGCTGAGCAGTGTCGCTATACCCAGTGTGTAGAAGGACTAGCACCGCCCCTGTAAGCGACGTCACTGGTCTCTACGGGGTATATTGACACCGCTCTGAGCTGGCTCATTACTATTCAGCTAAGCAGACAACAGATCGGACACTGTGCTCATTGCTCAGGTCATTGAGGGAGACACAGTGTAAGGTGGAGGGGCCAGGGCTGTAGTCAAGGCCAACAGTAATCCCTGAGTACCTGCTTCACTTTAACTTTAACTTCTTTACTCAACACAGCATCATCCAGGGCACAATCAATCATAACAATAGGCAACACTTTCCCTCGTCTCTTCTCTCTGTCACTAAGCCTGTCTCCGGGACGGACCATGCCTTCTAGTCCTACAGTGTCCTCAATGTCCAGAATTTCTGCTTCTCATGAGGGTATTCTCTGCTGTTTCGCACCAGTCCTTAGAATAGCGGCCCACGCAAAAATCTGCCACATGTTGGATACTTTGCTCCCGTTCTGCTTAGCCTTCTTCTTCAAGCAACTGCAGTCCCACTAATACTGCACCGCTAACACTGCTGCTTCTGTACTCTCCTTTCTGTTCTGGCCCCCTGGATGCTATCTGCTGGGCTCATTCTTGTACAACGTTGCGTGGCACGGTGATGCCCTGGGTTAGCCATCCCTGTGAGCTACATGGCCCCAACTGAACTGACCAGGAAGACCTCACTATCTTATCCCACCGTGCCCCTACTACAGTTAACTATTTGCTTGCACTAACTTCACTATCTATGAGCTATGAACATACACATGCCCCCCATCTAGTGGTCGACCCGGGGTAGTAAACTGTCCCTATTTAATACATGCAAATACAGTAGATGGTAATACATAGGAGAGGTAACAGTACCAATATCACAAACAATGTTAATACACTTAGTGGTGTAGCAGTACCACATTATATAAATATAGGACATTTGGGAAAACAAATTAAATGTCACAATCCCTACAACTGCACAAGGGAAATACTCAGGGACACAGCAGGGACCAGCACCACCACTGAAACAAGCGTCACTGATGACATTTCATTTCAGGTAGGGGCCAGGGGCTGTGACAATGACCACAGCCTATGGGTACCGTCACACAGTGCAATTTTGATCGCTACGACGGCACGATCCGTGACGTCGCAGCAATCGTATGATTATTGCTCCAGCGTCGTAGACTGCGGTCACACGTTGCAATCACGGCGCTGGAGCGATGCCGAAGTCCCCGGGTAACCAGGGTAAACATCGGGTTACTAAGCGCAGGGCCGCGCTTAGTAACCCGATGTTTACCGTGGTTACCAGCGTAAAAGTAAAAAAAAAAAAACCGTACATGCTCACCATCTGATGTCCGTCCGGTCCCTTGCCGTCCGCTTCCTGCTCTGACAGATCCGGCCGTACAGTGAGAGCAGAGCGCAGCGGTGACGTCACCGCTGTGATCTGCTCTCACTTTCCGGCCGGCAGACAGTCAGAGCGGGAAGCGGACGGCAAGGGACCGGACGGACATCAGATGGTGAGCATGTACGGTTTGTTTTTTTTTACTTTTACGCTGGTAACCACGGTAAACATCGGGTTACTAAGCGCGGCCCTGTGCTTAGTTACCCGATGTTCACCCTGGTTACCAGCGAACGCATCGCTGGATCGCTGTCACACACAACGATCCAGCGATGTCAGCGGGTGATCAAGCGACGAAAGAAAGTTCCAAACGATCTGCTACGACGTACGATTCTCAGCAGGATCCCTGATCGCTGCTGCGTGTCAGACACTGCGATATCGTAACGATATCGCTAGAACGTCACGAATCGTACCGTCGTAGCGATCAAAATTGCACTGTGTGACGGTACCCTATGCCCCCTGATGATGCTTTGTTTGAGTATCCCAGCATGCACTGGTGATACTCAAACGAATCTTCATCGGACTTGAAGTAGACAAAAAAATACAAAAGTGTACTGAGGGAACGGTAGGGAATTTTTAATGCAAGTATATTATAAAATAGTTTACATTATAGGACTAACTAGATACGGAACAATACTTTGCCTTTGGACCACCCCTTTAAGGGATTAATCACTGACTGCACATAATCTATTACAAATTGCTCAATGCACATCATTTACTTTGGTCTGATAATGTAAACAGGCTATTAAATAATCATTGAGCAGTAAAAGTTTACCAATCAGCAGTCATTTACTGCTGCTGGTCAGTGCATGTAAATGGACCCTTAGAGCTTGTGCAGACGGTCCAATTACAGACCGTTAATGCGTGGACCGGCCCCGGGTCTCCCGACTGGAACATAACAGCTTCATATATTTCTATAAAGTCTTGACACTCGATTCAGGAGACCCATGGCAAGTCCATGTTTTCCGTCCAAGATCGAAACGAGATCTGTGGACATCTGCATGATGGGTCCCTTTACACTGAGAAACCAGAAGCATAAAACATCTTTTACAGATATCTGAATGTGCCCTTAAAGTGTGGAAAAAAGTCAGTGTCAGAATTAAGAAGTTTTCCATGTCGTGAGTTGTTATCCCTGAACATTGATAGTTCTGCCTGATTGTTCGAAGGCGATTGGCAGATTTTGGTAGGGCTAGGTCCCTACTAAGAACCATGAAAGCTGATCTCAGAAGTGGTAGTCGGTTCTGACATTCTCTCATTTCAATGTACATTGGGGAAAATATGTATTTGATACACTGCCGATTTTGCAAGTTTTCCAACCTACAAAGAATGTAGAGGTCTGTAGTTTTTATCGTAGGTACACTTCACTTCAACTGTAAGAGACAAAACCTTTAAAAAATTCAGAAACTCACATTGTATGATTTTTGCATAATTAATTTGCATTTTATTGTATGAAATAAGTATTTGATACAATAGAAAAACAGAACTTAATATTTGGTACTTCATGACGAAGTTTGCACACATAGCAGCAGGGATTTTGGCCCACTTCACTTCTCCATACAGATCTTCTACAGAACCTTCAGGTTTCAAGGCTGATGCTGGGCAACATTGAGTTTCAGCTCCCTCCAAAGATTTTCTATTGGCTTCAGGTCTGTAGACTGGCTAGACCACTCCAGGATGTTGAAATGCTTCTTATGAAACCACTCCTTAGTTGCCCTGGCTGTGTGTTTTGGGTCATTGTCATCATAGACCCATCTTCAGTGCTCTTACTGAGGGAAGGAGGTTGTTGGCCAAAATCTAGCAATTCATGACCCCATTCTTCCTCCCTTCAATATGGTGCAGTCATCCTGTCCCCTTTGCAGAAAAGCACCAGCAAAGTATGATGTTTCCCTCACCATACTTCACGGTTGGGAAGCTGTTCTTAGGGTTGTACTCATCCTTCTTCATCCTCCAAACAAGGCAAGTGGAGTTGATACCAAAAAGTGCTATTTTGGTCTTATCTGACCACATGACCTTCTCCCATGCCTCCTCTGGATCATCCAGATGTTCATTGGCAAAATTTCAAACACGCATGGACATGTGCTGGTGTGAGCAGGGGAACCTTGCATACCCTACAGGATTTTAGTCCATCACAGCGTAGTGTGTTACTAAAGGTAATGTTTGAGACTTTGGTCCCAGCTCTCTTCATATCATTGACCAGATCCTCCCATATAGTTCTGGGCTGATTCCTGACCTTTCTCAGAATCATCCTTGTTCCACTCCCCAGACCGAGGAAAATTGACAGTCATCTTGTGTTTCTTCCATTTTCTAATAATTGTGCCAACAGTTATTGCCTTCTCCCCAAGCTGCTTGCCTATTGTCCTGTAGCAGCCGATCCCAGCCTTGTGCAGGTCTACAATTTTGTCCCTGGTGTCCTTAAACAGCTCTTTGGTCTTGGCCATGGTGGAGAGATTAGCGTGTGATTTATTGAGTGTGTGGACAGGTGTATTTTATACAGGTAACAAGTTCAAACAGGTTCAATTAATACAAGTAATGAGTGCCCAGTAGGAGGGTTTCTTAAAGAAAAATTAACAGGTCTGTGAGAGACAGAATTTGTGGTGGTTGGTAGGTAATCAAATACTTATTTCATGCAATAAAATGCAATTTAATTATTTAAAAATAATACAGTGTGATTTCTGATTTTTATCTTTAGATTCCTCACACAGTTGAAGTATACCCACGATAAAAATTACAGACCTCTCCATTCTTTGTAGGTGGGAAAACTTGCAAAATCGGCAGTGTATCAAATACTTATTTTCCCCCTGTACATAGAATGTATTTGCTTGGAAAAAGTCATACAGATGTTATCAGCAGGCAGCGCAGGAAGGCGAACATACATAATCCCAAGTATAAACATGTGATTCAGATTGCCAGTGATACATTTATTTTGTTTAGCAGAACGTAGGGTGTGTGCAACTGAAAATAAAGATAAAGCTTGTCTGCTTTGTATGATGTAAAACTGAAGGTAAGTTGGTTTCACATTTGTTTTGCCAAGGCAGTTGGAATTCAAAGAGTCCAGCAGATGGTGATGATTACATGAATTTATTTATTTCTGCCCAGGAATCCCTGTACAACACCTAGCTTAATGTTTCCTTTTAATTAGATTTTAGAAGTACTTCATGCCTCACGCAGAGATTTAAGTTCTTTTTCCAAGTGTATCTTGGGTTCATAATATTTGTGTATTTAGCATGAAAATAGTAAAAAATGGAGGGTGGAATAATTTTATTGTGCAAAAAATCATGACATCCTGTAAATTTGGGCAATGAATTTCTAGAAGAGAGTAATGAGAGCAATCTAAGTAACATCATCGCAAAGGGTAATGGCAACACTGAGTAACTCATATTACTCAAGTATTATGATATGCATGTGCAGCAATTTTTTATAAATGCGAGTACACACCAAAGTACTGTACTATGCTTAGACTAGAGGGTTAAAATTTTTGTCTCAGAAAATGCCTTTAATGGTTTCTGTAAAGATATTGTATCATCAGTTTTCTCTACCCAAAACTCATGCTATCTGTGTTTAGGCACAGGCACGATGAGTATATCCATAGCTTTATTTTAGAAATGTATGTTTGTTTCAGAGAATTTTTTTGTTGAATAGTCATGGAACTGATCTGAAAGAGCAGTGGGCGGGCACTGCACTTACAGGTCTGCTGCCTCTCTTCCATATTCTCCCCACCCGCTGCTTATCTCCTGTGAGCATCCAGACATGTCACTCTCCCCTCAATGCCTGCCTCCCCCGCCTACAATCTGTTGCAAAATATCTAGTGCTTGCAAAAAATCTAGTGCACATAAAGTTCCTGAGGAGGAAAATCATCTTCACTAGGAGACTGGTGTGGTATCAAGCTAATAGTCTCCTGCTGCATCAGTCAGTGTCTGGCATTGTAAGCTATGCAGATCACAGCAGACACTGATAGTCTTCCTCATCAGGAGGTTTCTATGCATAAACCATCACGGGTAGAGATGGGCGGACCGTGGATGTTCGGATCTGGCAGGGTCGGCCCAACAGTTCAAAAAAGTTTGAGTTTGGCTCCCAGAACAGTACCTGGACCCATTCACTTGAATGGGGGGGCTGTACATTCAGTGTTTGCCAAGCTGTTATGTGCATGACAGCGCGGCAAACACAGCTTCTGATCGGCGGTAGAATCATTACCACCGCTCAGAGGGACACGGTTCCCACGCTATCAAATGACAGCATGAACCTCCGGTCACTGGCATAGGCTAATGGGACTGCTGCTCACATCAGCCTACGCCTGCTGCCGCTAATGACAGCTAGAGCAGGCAGCGGCTTATGGAAGTATTCATCAGCCGGCACCTGCACTCTAAATAAATAATTAAAAAGACAAAAAAGGTGTGGGTTCCCCTGTCTTTTTGATTATCAGCCAAGCAAAACTCACAGCTGGGGGCTACAACCCTCAGTTATCAGCATTAGTAAGGCTGGTTATCAAGAATAGAGGGGTCCCCATGCTAATAGATGAGCCTTTTCTGGGTGGCTGCAGGCTGCTGTTTTTAGGCTGGGGGGGGGGCAATATCCATGGCCCCTTACCAGCCTGAGAATACCAGCCCCCAGCTGTCTGCTTTAGCTTGGCTGTTTGTCAAAAATGGGGGGGACCCCATGCCGATTTTTAAATTATGTATTTAAATAATTAAAAATAAGGCATGGGGACTCCTCTATTCTTGATAACCAGCCTTGCTGTAGCTGACAGCTCAGGGTTGCAGCCCCCAGCTGTCAGTTATGCCTGGCTAGATATTAAAAATATAGAGGAACCCAAGCAATTTTTTTGTTGTTAAATTATTTATTTATAGCGCAGGCGGCAGCTGATGAATACTCCCATCAGCCGTTGTCTTTTCTTGCTGTTATTAGCAGCAGCAGGCATAGGCTGCTGAAAGAAGTAGTCCCATCAGCCCAAGCCAGTGACTTGAGGTAAACTTTTCACCTCCGACTACAGCTGTGGGTTCACGCTGTCATTGGGAACCGCGGATGTCTGATCAACGGTAATGATTTTACAGCCGATCAGAAGCAGTGTTTGCCACACTGTTATGCACTTGACAGCATGAGAAACACCCAGTGTTTGGGGGCTAAACCCAAACACTAACAAGGACTTCATGGTGAAGACAATGTTCAGTGTCCGTGCCCCAACAGTTGGTGTTTAAAATGGATGCCGAACTTTGCTGTTCGGGCTCGCCCATATCTAGTCATGAGGAATTACCGCACTTGCACTTGACTGCGGGTGGGGAAGGCAGGTCAATGAAGAGAGAGTAACCTGTCAATCACTGAAAGAAAAGTGGCAGCAGAGCTGTAAGTGCAGTGTCTGCCCCCTGCACTTATGGGTCATTTACATAACTATTCAACAATATATTTCTCTGAAATATAAACACTGATTTCTAAAGTAAAGCTATTGATGTAATCAGAATTACTGTGCCCACACACCGATAGCATTAGCTCGTGGAAGAAAAGGCTGATGACAGGTTCCCTTTAAAGTGTATCTGTCATTTTCATTTTTATTTTATAACTCAATAGTGTACATAAAAAAAAGAAACTTTATAATATATCTTATCAGAGAAACATGCTTCTTTCCCCACTTGGACTGATCATTCATTTTCAAAATTGTCAATTCCCGAGTAAAATCTGTATTCAGTGAAGATACATTACTGACATAGGAGATGCCAAGTGCTACAGACAAGAGTTTATGGTGAGAGGAGACAGGAGCTAGCGGTAAGGTTCCTCCCTCCTCCTTTTTCCCTTCTACATAGGGGATGGCAGTTGTTTTTTAAAAGATTCTATCTCAGAAACATGACATTCTGTCTTCACTGAAGACAGGTTTTACCTGGGAATTGAAAACTTTTCAATTTTTCAAATTTATGATCAGAGAAAGAAGCAAATTTGATAACATATATTACAAAGTTTCCTCTTTTCAGTTATTTTTCAATTAATTACTGCAAAGTCAATTTATAAGTATTTTTGTTCAATGATTTCATAGTTATTTTTATACACTGTTCAGATGAAGATATTTGATATATGTACATAGGGTGTGCTCAAATTTCTAATAACTGTTCTGACAAAGTCACAACTAAAGTACTGGAGAGGAGATATGTTTTTCTGCACTTAATGTAGTCAGTGTTGTATAACCCAGAGATTTTTCTCCAGCACAAAAAGTGCTGCGAAGGGTTAACAGCTAATTTGTTTAACCCCTTAATCCCATTGGACGTACTATCCCGTCAAGGTGACCTGGGACATAATTACCAGTGACGGGATAGTACGTCCAGCGCGATCGGCAGCGCTAACTGGGGGAGCGCGGCTGATCGCGGCCGGGTGTCAGCGGATTATCACAGCTGACATCCGGCACTATGTGCCAGGAGCGGTCACGGACCGCCCCCAGCACATTAACCCCCGACACACTGCGATCAAACATGATCGCAGTGTTCCGGCGGTATAAGGAAGCATCGCGCAGGGAGGGGACTCCCTGCGGGCTTCCCTGAGACCCCGGAGCAACGCGATGTGATTGCGTTGCTCCGAGCGTCTCTTACCTCCTATCCCTGCAGGCCCCCGATCCAAAATGGCCGCGGGGCTGCATCCGGCTCCTGCAGGGATTACTTCCGGGTTCACAGCAGGCGCTGGTAAACCTGCAGCGCTCTAAGTCAGATCGCCGATCTGACAGAGTGCTGTGCACACTGTCAGATCAGCGATCTGTGATGTCCCCCCCTGGGACAAAGTAAAAAAGTAAAAAAAAAAAAAAATCCACATGTGTAAAAAAAAAAAAAAATTATTCCCATAAATACATTTCTTTATCTACATAAAAAAACAAACAATAAAAGTACACATATTTAGTATCGCCGCGTCCGTAACGACCCAACCTATAAAACTGTCCCACTAGTTAACCCCTTCAGTGAACACCGTAAGAAAAAAAAAAAAAAAACGAGCCAAAAAACGCTTTATTATCATACCGCTGAACAAAAAGTGGAATAACACGCGATCAAAAAGACGGATATAAATAACCATGGTACCGCTGAAAACGTCATCTTGTCTCGAAAAAAACGAGCCACCATACAGGATCATAAGCAAAATAGTAAAAAAGTAATAGTCCTCAGAATAAAGGGATGCCGAAATAATTATTTTTTCTATGAAATAGCTTTTATCATATAAAAGCGCCAAAACATAAAAAAATGATATAAATGAGATATCGCTGTAATCGTACTGACCCGACGAATAAAACTGCTTTATCCATTTTACCAAACGTGGAACGGTATAAACGCCTCCCCTAAAAGAAATTCATGAATAGCTGGTTTTTGGTCATTCTGCCTCACAAAAATCGGAATAAAAAGTGATCAAAAAACTGTCACGTGTCCGAAAATGTTACCAATAAAAACGTCAACTTGTCCCGCAAAAAACAAGACCTCACATGGTTCTGTAGACTAAAATATGGAAAAATTATAGCTCTCAAAATGTGGAGACGCAAAAGCTTTTTTGCTATAAAAAAGCGTCATTTAGTGTCTGACAGCTGCCAATCATAAAAATCCGATATAAAAAATGCTATAAAAGTAAATCAAACCCCCCTTCATCACCCCATTAGTTAGGGAAAAATAATAAAATTTAAAAAATGCATTTATTTCTATTTTCCCATTAGGATTAGGGCTAGGGTTAGGGTTAGGGTTAGGGCTAGGGTTAGGGCTAGGGCTAGGGTTAGGGCTAGGGTTAGGGCTAGGGTTAGGGTTAGGGCTAGGGTTAGGGCTAGGGTTAAGGCTAGGGTTAGGGCTAGGGTTAGGGCTAGGGTTAGGATTGGGGCTAGGGTTGGAGCTAAAGTTAGGGTTGGGGCTAAAGTTAGGGTTAGGGTTGGGGCTAAAGTTAGGATTAGGGTTGGGGCTAAAGTTAGGGTTAGGGTTTGGATTACATTTACAGTTGGGATTAGGGTTGGGATTAGAGTTAGGGGTGTGTCAGGGTTAAGGGTGTGGTTAGGGTTACCGTTGGGATTAGGGTTAGGGGTGTGTTTGGATTAGGGTTTCAGGTAGAATTGGGGAGTTTCCACTGTTCAGGCACATCAGGGGCGACATGGCGTCCGATCTCAATTCCAGCCAATTCTGCGTTGAAAAAGTAAAACAGTGCTCCTTCCCTTCCGAGCTCTCCCGTGCGCCCAAACAGGGGTTTACCCCAACATATGGGGTATCAGCGTACTCGGGACAAATTGGACAACAACTTTTGGTGTCCAAGTTCTCTAGTTATCCTTGAGAAAAAAAAATGGGGGGGGCTAAAAATCATTTTTGTGTGAAAAAAGAGATTTTTTATTTTCACAGATCTGCGCTGTAAACTGTAGTGAAACACTTGGGGGTTCAAAGTTCTCACAACACATCTAGATAAGTTCCTTGGGAGGTCTAGTTTCCAATATGGGGTCACTTGTGCAGGGTTTCTACTGTTTGGGTACATCAGGGGCTCTACAAATGCAACGTGATGCCTGCAGACCAATCCATCTAAGTCTGCATTCCAAATGGCGCTCCTTCCCTTCCGAGCTCTGCCATGCGCCCAAACAGTGGTTCCCCCCCACATACGGGGTATCAGCGTACTCAGGACAAATTGGACAACAACTTTTGGGGTCCAATTTATCCTGTTACCCTTGTGAAAATACATAACTGGGGGCTAAAAAATCATTTTTGTGAAAAAAAAATTTTTTTATTTTCACAGCTGTGCGCTGTAAACTGTAGTGAAACACTTGGGGGTTCAAAGTTCTCACAACACATCTAGATAAGTTCCTTGGGAGGTCTAGTTTCAAATATGGGGTCACTTGTGGGGGGTTTGTACTGTTTGGGTACATCAGGGGCTCTGCAAATGCAACGTGACGCCTGAAGACCAATCCACCTAAGTCTGCATTCCAAATGGTGCTCCTTCCCTTCCGAGCTCTGCCATGCGCCCAAACAGTGGTTCCTCCCCACATACGGGGTATCAGCGTACTCAGGACAAATTGGACAACAACTATTGCGGTCCAATTTATCCTGTTACCCTTGTGAAAATACAAAACTGGGGGCTAAAAAATCATTTTTGTGAAAAAAAAAGAATTTTTATTTTCACGGCTCTGCGTTATAAACTGTAGTGAAACACTTGGTCGTTCAAAGCTCTCAAAACACATCTAGATAAGTTCCTTAGGGGTCTACTTTCCAAAATGGTGTCACTTGTGGGGCAGTTTTAATGTTTAGGCACATCAGGGGCTCTCCAAACGCAACATGGTGTCCCATCTCAATTCCAGTCAATTTTGCATTGAAAAGTAAAATGGCGCTCCTTTCCTTCCGAGCTCTGCCATGCGCCCAAACAGTGTTTTACCCCCACATATGGGGTATCAGCGTACTCAGGACAAATTGCACAACAACTTTTGGGGTCCAATTTCTTCTCTTACCCTTGGGAAAATAAAAATTGGGGGCGAAAAGATCATTTTTGTGAAAAAATATGATTTTTTATTTTTACGGCTCTGCATTATAAACTTCTGTGAAGCACTTGTTGGATTAAAGTGCTCACCACACATCTAGATAAGTTCCTTAAGGGGTCTACTTTCCAAAATGGTGTCACTTGTGGGGGGTTTCAATGTTTAGGCACATCAGGGGCTCTCCAATCGCAACATGGCGTCCCATCTCAATTCCAGTCAATTTTGCATTGAAAAGTAAAATGGCGCTCCTTTCCTTCCAAGCTCTGCCATGCGCCCAAACAGTGGTTTACCCCCACATATGGGGTATCAGCGTACTCAGGACAAATTGTACAACAACTTTTTGGGTCCACTTTCTCCTGTTACCCTTGGTAAAATAAAACAAATTGGAGCTAAAATAAATTTTGTGTGAAAAAAAGTTAAATGTTCATTTTTATTTAAACATTCCAAAAATTCCTGTGAAACACCTGAAGGGTTAATAAACTTCTTGAATGTGGTTTTGAGCACCTTGAGTGGTGCAGTTTTTAGAATGGTGTCACACTTGGGTATTTTCTATCATATAGACCCCTCAAAATGACTTCAAATGAGATGTGGTCCCTAAAAAAAAATGGTGTTGTAAAAATGAGAAATTGCTGGTCAACTTTTAACCCTTATAACTCCCTAACAAAAAAAAATTTTGGTTCTAAAATTGTGCTGATGTAAAGTAGACATGTGGGAAATGTTACTTTTTAAGTATTATGCATGACATATCTCTGTGATTTAAGGGCATAAAAATTCAAAGTTGGAAAATTGCTAAATTTTCTAAATTTTCGCCAAATTTCCATTTTTTCACAAATAAACGCAAGTTATATTGAATAAATTTTACCACTATCATGAAGTACAGTACAATATGTCACAAGAAAACAATATCAGAATCGCCAAGATCTGTTAAAGCGTTCCAGAGTTATAACCTCATAAAGGGACAGTGGTCAGAATTGTAAAAATTGGTCCGGTCATTAACGTGCAAACCACCCTCGGGGCTTAAGGGGTTAATGAACTGGGTTTTATGTGGACATCCATAGAGTGGGTGGGAGGTTGTCCACCTTATCTCCACCCTAGGCTGTGGTCTGGGGCTTAAATAGCTGGCCTCCAGAGGCAGTAGGTGTTCGGTGTCTGGAGAGGAACACTCCAGAGAAGTGGTTGTGCTGGAACCAACCTGAACCATGTGTGTTCTGCTAGCAGTTGTTTTTAAAGCACCACTTCAGTTGTTTTTTTATTGCAGTGTTGCTACTAATGTAAGATTCCTGCCCCTAGAATCATGCTTACTAACCGCCTTCTTCACTTTGGTCTCTAGCAGTTTGTGACCTACTGGATCACTCCAGTGTTTGCTGTGTAAGCCAGAACTCACTACTCAAGGTAAGTCTATGAGAGCAAGAATGAGGCCAGAACGGGGGTCTCATAGACATACACTGAGTGTTTGTGACTGTTACTTCTGACTTCCAGTCAGTCAGAAGTTGCGGACACAAGATGGCGGCATGGGACCGAAGCGGCACTGGGAACAGCTGAAGACAGAGGGTGGTGAATATTATATTGGGTGCAGGGACCTTATATTAGTAGCATCACTCTAGCTCTGAAATAAAAAAAAAAACTTGGAGTGATGCTTTAAATATAGTTAGTGACATGAAAACAAAGCTACAAATCTAAGTATTTTTTATTAAAACATAGATCTGCATATGGAGGTGGTAGTCATAGGACCTTTGTTTTGTTTTCAATAAACTATTACAAAAAACAGATAAACCTGAGACAGACTGGAACCAATAAAGTCTGAATTATCGTCTGTAACATGAAGTTTGTACTTTCAACTGAATCCATTGCAACTGCTACATTTCTGAGAAGCATGCTGAAGGCTGGATGAGACCACCTGCTGGATGACCTTTGAGAAGATATATAAACAGTGCCATGGAACTATGTATAAGATATCACTCACTTCTTCCTCTCCACTGTAGCAACACGATGACCTAGATTTTCTTATCCTGCATACTTCCCAAGAAGTTTCTTGTCTACACTAATCTTTGTTTTTTTACGTGTGGTCCTGGAAATGAAGAAAACGAACCATAAGTAGTAAGGAGGATGAAATGTTAATTCTGAGAATTTAAGAACTGCAGTAAGATTTTCCACACTATTAGATTCTGATAATTCCACAGGTACTGTGCATCTCATCTACATTTATGGAAATGCAGTATATACAGTATATTCTGCCTGTGGGCCTTAGGCCATATTTCTATAGAGGTTCCCTGATTTTCTTGTGCAGCATTCCCAGAATTGAATGTTATCCCCCATCCATAGGAGAATAGTATTTTGGATTCTGAAAACAAGCCCATCTTGAATGGAGCGGATATGCGATTGGTTGACTTCCACCTCATTCATTTTCTATGAGACTACTGGAGAAAGCCAAATATAGCATGGAGGACTGCACTTGAGAAACACTATATAGTTTTAGTGCTCAGCTCCATTTAAGAGAATGGGGTTGAGCTGCAACATCATCTGTGGACAGGTGTGATGCTGATTTTGGAAGAAAGCACTAGGGCTCGCTCACATGAGTGTATAACACGGCTGAGCGCTATTTGATATTTGATCAGATAGCACTCGGACCAATGTTACACTATGGGGTAGTGCAGATCTGTGATAATTTTTCTAAACACCAAATCGGTCTGTGGAAAAATCTCAAGATGCTGTGAGTGACTGCAGAATTCGGATCACGCCAACCCACCCAATCTATGGGTGCGTGTGAAACATTTGACTACACTCTGATGTCATCCTAGTGCAGTCTGACATTCGCGGACTCAGACAATGGAGAAGATGGAGAAATTAAGTTCTCCATCTTTTCCGCACCTGTGATACGATTTTCTCATGCGAGAGAATTGTTTCAAACTAAGATGACACCTGGTTCACATTCCTAGAGAGTTTAAGCCGAGCATCATTAGCATAATCGAAACGATTCTCTCTCATGGGACAATCCTTGCTTGTGTGACCCTGGCTTTAAAATGATTTTTCGCATCCACTTCAATGTACTGTTGTTCAGAAGATTTATCAAGGCAATTGCACCCATTTTCCATAATTAATGAAATAGCAATAATTAATAAAACAGCATTATTTAACCAAAAATTGCATATTTATTTTTTCACACAAGCATCGTTTTGGTTTTTCGCAGAAATATTGACCAAGCTCTATGTCTTTTAGTTTTAAGTGACTGGATTTGCAGGCAGCGTTTAGCTCAGGTTTTTATGGTGTTTTCTAAAGTTAATAAAGACACTGTTACCAGATATTTTCTGGAGAACACGTTCTCTAAACACCTTGTCACCATGGCTAAGTTTAATTATGCACTTGTGCTTTATAGAAATAAGCTTTTATTGGAAATATATGTGTAGCGCCCCCACTGCCGCAGGGCCGAGGGGTACCCGGTACCGGGCCCCTGAGTCTCTGTTCTGGGGTTGTCACGGTGGCTAGGCCCGGTCCGTGACCCTGCTGAGGGGCGTACAGTGAATAATGGATGTGAATGGTAGTGGTGGTGCGGTGTAGTGCCGGTCGCGGTAAATGACGAGGACACCAGGTTGCAGTCTCTTTACCTCTTTACTGAAGGTCTCAGGGTCCTCAGTCCGGAGTCTGGTTCACCAGGCTGCGCAAGTCCGGCCGGTCCAATGGCACCTCCAGAGTTCTCTTTGCAGGTGGAAATCTGTGCCTTCCTGCTAGCGCTATGTGTTGTGGTCCTTCCCTGCGGTGCTTACGGAAAGTCCCCACAACTGTTGTGTCTGTTTCTAATGTTCCCTCACAACTCGTTCGGATGATGTTCTTCTCCTCCGTCCCTCCCTGATGTGCTGGTTAGGACGGCACCCGTATGACGAGTAGGCTCGGAGCTCTTCCGGGACCCTAGAGTCGCCCCTCTCCTAGTGCGCCCCCCATGTCTTCATAGGTGATCTATGTGAGACAGCCCGCCTGAGACTGACTGTCCTGCCGTTGGTTTGAAATATTGCTTGGAGCTAGATATATAAATACTTCCTCGGCGTTCCGGCCGCCGGTTGTGCGCCTCAGTAGGATGTTGCCTCGGTCTTACAGCACGACTCCTACTGGTATTTCTCCTCTTGCTTCGATCTCGTTTCTCACTCAGCACAATATATCTCGCTTCTAATCCTTTCTTAGGGTACCGCCGCTATGCTGAGCAGGCACGGTCCCGTGACGTTCTTCCTTGTTGCCAGGCCTCTGTCAGGGTCCCAAACCTGACAGGGACCCTACCGAATCTTCCCCCACAACACCCCCTGCCACAAGGTGTTGCCTGGTTCCAACCCAGTCAGCTTTCTCCCTAACTTCCTGCCTGACCCCCAGTTTTACCCACAGTGGTGAGGAGTGGCCTAATAAATAGCACCCTTAGCTCCCCCTGGAGGCCCGACTGTGAAATGTATTGGTGTATGTGATACCTGGTCAGATGAACTCCTTCGGTGCCATCGGACGTACCATAGCTCCCCTTAGCGGCGGAGCCACAGTACTGCAACGACCAGGACTCTGGGGCGCTGCACTCCCCCCCGGTTAAATCCAGTACTCCGGGACTGGGAAGAAAACAACAATACAGGTTAGCAAAAGACATACAATTTTTGTGAGTGCAATAACAATAAGCATACTTGAACAGGGCTTCCCTTTATGGGAGGTGAGGACTCTTGAACGTTACAAACATAGTTAACTATTACAGCAACATGCTATAAATAACTTTCTTTTACCCAACCGGGTATTCTACTTAGTGCAATTCTTGAATAATAACTTAACGTTGCCTTTAAGGACGTACACTCTGCATCCACAAAAGACCTTCTTATAATCACATTATAAGGCAATCAACTTCATTCTCCCTCTTTAAGTCTGCAGGACCGCCTGTCCTAACGGCTCCAGACCTACTGCCTCTCCTTTCTTTACAGGACCGCCCCTTTCAGCCCGGGCCTACTGCCTTTTCAACTACTATACACAGTATAGAACATAACATTTACTTTCAGTTTGAGAGCACTGAGCCATCTCTATATGGCTCCTAAGAGGACTCACCAACTAACCCCGCCTGGGTTCACTTTCTGTCCTCATCCTTCCATCAACATTATCAAACACTTTTCACATTTAACTAGTCAGTTACATTAACGTTTACATATCAACATTATTACTTTCTTTCAAGGCATCATTATCTCGTTACTGTTTTAAGGCAGTATTACTCATAAGTACACAGATGAACATCCCCTTTAAGAGGGGACCAAGTCTTTATGAGGTAGCGCAGCTTCTTCAGCTACCAGTCCATACACAGTAAGGACTCCGGTGCGGTATCTTCGCAAAGAGTTCTTTTTCTATGTAAAACCAGTAAGGAGCACCTTTAAGAAGGTGCAACTATTTACAAGCAGTTTGTATCATGCACTGTTCATGATTCCAGCAGTTCTTTGATAACTTGTGCAAAACGTAGAAAACAAACAAAAGCAATAGGGATCCCGGGTCAACACAGGGATCCCTTTAAGAGTTAACCCAGGACGGGTTTTAAGCAGCATGACAGTAGCAACAGTTAACTATTTACATTCAAATAAAGCATTTTTGCTTACTTATTACTCAGTTTCTGGCAGCCCCCACCGAGGCTTTACCTGGCAGGTGGCCCTCTGCGGCCCGGATAGGCTGGATTCCAAGTTTACTCCCGCGGCCAGGTGTACCCCGTGGGTTCGGGTCTTCTGCATGACCAGGTTGTGCGCTGCGATGAGTGTCTGCGTGGGTCGATGGATGATGCTGGCGGCGGCAGCAGCGGCTTCAGCGGCAAGCTCCTCCCCCTCGGTTCGGGATACCGCTAGAACGGCTGTGCAGCGCTGCATATCCCGGGCCCACCAGCTGCTCCCCTTTAGGTGCCGGCGATACGTTACCACATCCCCCGGCTTCAGGAAGGATTTGGCGCCATCTCCACACAGGCAGGGCTCCACTTCGTCCCGGGTGATGCGGACTCTCAGAGTTGTTCCAATCTCCTGCACGAAGCCTTTTTCTGTCTGGGGCAGGTAAACAATCACAACGCCCCACTTCGGCATGGAGCCCTCCAGCAGCTCACCACGCGCCTCCCGCTCCACTTCTCGCTGGAACTCCGCAATCAGGTGGCTCCGGTATTCTCCCCAAGGGAAGGGCCCCAGATCCAGCTCCCCCGGTCCTTTGGGACCAAGCGGCGGGAGCGCTGGGGCACCGGTGGTCGCAGCGGTGGCCGGGTCTGGTGCAGAGGAGGGGCGGCCTCCCTGGGGGTCGCGGCACTCAGTACCCCTACCTGGGGTGACTCCTCCGTCGCCGCTCCATTCCCCTGGGGGAGGCACACGGACTGGGGACCGCGCAGGCAAAGGATGCCCCATCGACAGCTCCCACGGATCCAAATCTTCCAGCGGGGGCATATCAGAATAATCCTCTGGTGACGGGGGTCGATGCGGGGCCATCTTTTTCTGCAGGCCTTCTCTAGTCTCCAGTCCCACCTCATCTGAGTCATAGTTTCGTTTCTTCGGTCTCCGCCCGCCATAGAAGATCAGGAGGCGGATCTCCCCTGTGGACGGGCCCGCCCTTAGGATGCAACAATATTTAGACTGGGCGGCCATTGTCTTTCGCGCTCTTCAGCTTGTCTACGCCCACTCCACGCCCCTCTTCTTCTCCTGCGCTCTCCTCAGCGCTGTAATGGCGGCAGATTTTGGCGGCAAATGGCACAGCACAGTCCTTGCAAATAAAGTACAGTCCAAGCACAGTAAATCACAGTTCCAAGGCACACATGACCTGATTCTTCAGGCTTAAGTAGATCCTGTTCGTGATGCCAAGTTGTAGCGCCCCCACTGCCGCAGGGCCGAGGGGTACCCGGTACCGGGCCCCTGAGTCTCTGTTCTGGGGTTGTCACGGTGGCTAGGCCCGGTCCGTGACCCTGCTGAGGGGCGTACAGTGAATAATGGATGTGAATGGTAGTGGTGGTGCGGTGTAGTGCCGGTCGCGGTAAATCACGAGGACACCAGGTTGCAGTCTCTTTACCTCTTTACTGAAGGTCTCAGGGTCCTCAGTCCGGAGTCCGGTTCACCAGGCTGCGCAAGTCCGGCCGGTCCAATGGCACCTCCAGAGTTCTCTTTGCAGGTGGAAATCTGTGCCTTCCTGCTAGCGCTATGTGTTGTGGTCCTTCCCTGCGGTGCTTACGGAAAGTCCCCACAACTGTTGTGTCTGTTTCTAATGTTCCCTCACAACTCGTTCGGATGATGTTCTTCTCCTCCGTCCCTCCCTGATGTGCTGGTTAGGACGGCACCCGTATGACGAGTAGGCTCGGAGCTCTTCCGGGACCCTAGAGTCGCCCCTCTCCTAGTGCGCCCCCCATGTCTTCATAGGTGATCTATGTGAGACAGCCCGCCTGAGACTGACTGTCCTGCCGTTGGTTTGAAGTATTGCTTGGAGCTAGATATATAAATACTTCCTCGGCGTTCCGGCCGCCGGTTGTGCGCCTCAGTAGGATGTTGCCTCGGTCTTACAGCACGACTCCTACTGGTATTTCTCCTCTTGCTTCGATCTCGTTTCTCACTCAGCACAATATATCTCGCTTCTAATCCTTTCTTAGGGTATCGCCGCTATGCTGAGCAGGCACGGTCCCGTGACGTTCTTCCTTGTTGCCAGGCCTCTGTCAGGGTCCCAAACCTGACAGGGACCCTACCGAATCTTCCC